>NC_060957.1:3615397-3915397 GCF_910589235.1 Vespa crabro
AAGACTGCAAAGTCAGCGAGCCTACTTGTTTCTTGTGCTCCAATAGCGAGGATGATCCTAAGAAGCACCTAGCGGGATCAAGGGCCTGTAAAGCTTTCCAGGATGCGCATGCAACAGCCAACAAGAGGAAGACAAGATGAGAGTACTTCAGGGCAATCTCAATAGGAGCAGGACGGCGCACCACTTCCTAACCCAGCTCTGTTCTGAGAAAAAAGCTGATATAGTTTTAATCAGCGAACAGTACCGGGACAGAGCAGGAATAGGATGGTACGCAGACGAATTGGGCACCGCGGCCATCTGGATCCCAGATCCCCGACAAATTCATGTGTTGGATCAAGGATCCGGACGCGGTTACGTTTGGGTGAGACATAAATCGGCGACATATGTGAGCGTATACCTCACTACGAACGACCGGATAGACGACTTCCAGACCAAATTAGACGATCTGGAAGACGCACTGAGGGAAAAGCAAGGGGATCTCATCGTGGCAGGTGACCTCAACGGCAAAGCTCTCGAATGGGGGGAGACCAGGCCGGACTCCAGAAGAGGACGAATCATGGAGTTGGGGTCGACACTACAGCTACCAGTACTCAGCACAGTCTTGACATCAACCTTCGATAGGCCTGGCTACAGAGAAACAATTCCGGACGTCTCTCTAGCCAATGAACAACTGGTGGCAAGAGTCGCAGGCTGGCAGGTAATTGAGGATTATACCGGGAGCGATCATTAGTACATCCTCTTCGATATACACGATAGGAGGCCAGCCGTGACAACTCCAGTAAGACCCCCCAGTAAGATGGAGATTCCTTCAAATTGCTTTCGCGAATCTATCGCCACATGCGCAATCCAGGAGGATTACTGCAGCAACTATGCAGCTCATCCAAAACGCATGCACGATAGCGGTGCCAAAGACGAAAAAAAAATGGCAAAGGCGTCCTGCATACTGGTGGACGAACGAGATCGCAGATCTACGTAAGAAGTGCTTAAGTCCGCCGTGTAGCACAACGAGCGAAGAGACGCGACCTCGACGCTGCTCCCTTGGCTGCAGAGTATCAGGCGGACAAAAAAGCTCTCAAGAGGGCCATCAAGGCCAGTCAACGTCGGTGCTGGAAGGAGCTGTACTTGGAAATCGATCAAAATTCGTGAGGATTATGGTATCAGATCGTCACAAGTAAGCTGGGGACACGAATGCAAGGTATCCATCAGGACGCTAGAATGTTGGAATTTATCCTGCATACTCTATTCCCCTCACAGCCGAAGAGAGAAATTAGCACGGCAGCGCCTGGCATAAGGCGCCACAATTTACAGAAGTGGAGATATTCAGGACCGCATCATCTATGCGGAAGAAGAACGCTCCAGGACCTGACGGACTTCCAGGAGAATTAATTAAAGCTGTCTCGGAGAGTCACTCTGAGCTCTTGCTATACATGTATAACATGTGCCTCCGGGAGGGCATCTTCCACGCCCAGTGGAAGAAAGCGAGTCTTGTGCTCATCAGGAAGGGCAAGGATCCAGCAGATACAGCTTCGTCATTCAGAACCATCTGTATGCTCGATACAGCTAGCAAGCTCCTGGAGAAGCTGCTTAGGCCACGGCTGCACGTAGCCGTGAGGGCAGCGTGGGATCTTGCTGCCCTCCAATATGGATTTCGATCAGGCCTCTCCACCATCCACGAAGTTCAGCAGATTGTCACGGCCGCTAAAATGAGGGAACGCGGGAATCACCATTCCCGCCCTTTGTGTCTGCAGGCCACCATAGATGTGTGAAACGCCTTCAACTCTGTCAGGTGGGACTTGGCAATGGAAGCGCTCGAACGTAATTTCAGAGTCCCGGGGTACCTTCTCCGAATACTCGGAGATTTTCTAAACGATCGCTTCTTAGAATACAATACTAACGATGGTACAAGAAGCTTGGAATTGACATCGGGGGCAGCTCAGGTCTCCATACTAGGACCGGATATCTGGAATATTTTCAACGACGGTATCCTACATATGGCAGTCCCTGAAGGTGCTTTCTGATTGGGTACGCAGATGACATTGCAGTTGTCATAACAGCAAGAGACGCGGAGCGGGCACAGCTGGTGCTCAACCAGGTAATGCGCAGAGTCATCTCCTGAATGGAAGAACACGGGCTAACCTTAGCAGCCCAGAAAATAGAGATCGTGCCACTAACGAAGAAGCACATCAACACCTTGCGCAGTTTCACCGTAGGAGACGCGACGGTCCAGACGAAGCAGTCAGTCAGGTATCTAGGGGTAACCCTCGATTGCAAACTCACTTACGGAGAGCATATATAAAGGGTAGCTGACAAGGCGGCAAAAGTAGTAGTCACGCTGGGCACACACATGGCCAATGTCAACGGCCCCAGGCCGTGCATTAGGCGACTATTCATGCGTGTCGCCGAAGCAGTGATGCTGTAGGCGCAGAAGTATGGGCCGAGACGCTGCGAAAAGAGAATTATCGCAAGCGCATAGCCGCGGTACAGTGGAGGGGCGCTCTCCGAATCGCGTCGTCCTACTGCACGGTCTCTGAACTCGCGGTGCTAGTGGTCGCGGGAGTAATACCGATAGATCTACTAGCCCAGGAGAGACAATTCGTCCACCAGCAGAGGTCCGTTCTGGGTAAGGAGGAGGCACCAAGGCTCGCCTGGTATACCAGCATCGAGACCCTGGAAAGCAGATGGGACCAGGTTACTAGGGACAGATGGACTGCCCGACTCATCGGTCGACTTGACAACTGGATAAACCGGGAGGCGGGAAAGGTAGATTTCTACCTCACCCAATCCTGACTGGGAATGGCTTATTCTGTTCCTACCTCGCAAAGATGAGGAAAGCAGCAGATGGCAACTGCTCCTATGGCGACTCAACCGTTGACGACGCCCACCACACATTTTTCATATGTGCACTTTGGAACGCCGAACGATTTGCCTCGGAGCAGGAGCTTGGAGACATCTCGCCGGAAAACATTTTGGAGAAAATGCTGCGAGAGCAGAAGCAGTGGATCATGATTGCCTACTACGTGAGGGCAATCTTATGTAAGAAGAAGAAGGAGATGGACGGCCCATAGACGAGCCACAAACGTTGCTCCAGGTTCCTGCACGTAGAGCAAAATTGAGGGAGTCCAATTAATGGAACATGATGTAGTGGTACCATCCCGAAGTAATGTCACATGACGGTGCCTGAACGGTATCAACATGCCAACAGGATGGATATGAGTTTAGTCGGTAGTGCCTATTTTAACGCTGAGAACGACATTCCAGGGACTTTAACGGGGGACCCAAATGGTAAAGGGTTCCTATAGGGTCTCTGGGTCAGTGCGTATAGCTAAGCATTCTCAGACCATCAAAAAAAAAATAATAATAATGATGATATCGATAATAGTTAAAATATTTATAACAATAATAACAGTAGTGGCGATAATAACGTTAATAATAATAACAAAAATAAAGTAAATAATGAAAATAACGATACTAATAATAATTATAATAAAATAAAAACGATTTTAACGAGTATAACGGTAGTAATAATAATAACAAATCGTAACGACAATAACGACAATAACGATAATAATAATAAAAAAAAATAATCCAATAACAATAAATACGATATTAACGATAATAACGATAATATTAAAAACAATAATAACGATAATATCGATTATAACTATAATAGTAAAGAAAATAAAAACAATAATAACGATAATTACGTTAATGGCGGTAATAATAATATTAACAATAAAAACGATAATAATGATAATAACGATAAAAGTAATAACAATAATAACGATAATAAGGATCATAATAATACTTACAATTACGATAAAATGATAATATCGATAATAACGGTTATCATATTAATAGCAATTATACCAATAATACGATAATCACGATAATTATAATAATAACAATAATAAACATAATAACCTAATTAACGATAATAACGGAAAAGTAACAATAACGATGATATCAATTATAATGATAATAATGAAAATAATAACAATCATGACGATATTAACAATAATACCAGTAATAATAATAACAATTATAATGATAACGATGTTTAACATACTAATAAAAATAATAATATTAATAAAGATAATAACGATATTAATGTTAATAATAAAATTTTAATTTAATATAGACGATAAAAACGATAGTAACAAAAATTATGTTAACAATAGTAAAGATAATAACGATAATAACGATTATAACCCTAAGAATAGAAACAATATTAACAATAAAAACGATATTATCAATGATAATAATGAAAAGAATAACTATAATAATAATGAAAATATTATCGATAATATCGGTAATAACGATAAACTGGTAATAGCGACAATAATATTAACAATAATAAAGTCAATAACGATATTAACAGCAATAATAATAATAATAAAAATAATAACAACGCTAATAAAAATAGTAGTAATAATGGCAGTAAAAATTATAATAAAGGTAATAAGAATGATAACATTATTAACGATAATAACGATATGAGTCATTCTATCGAGAATAACTATAATAACGACAATAATAATGAAAGTATATTTAAATAATAACGATGGGAACGATAATACCGATAATAATGATAACAATAACTACTATAATAAAGATATTAATAATAACGCTAATAACGATAATAACCATAATTGTAAAAATAAAAATAACAATAATAACGGCAATAACGATTAAAACGATCATAACGGTAATAATAATAATAACAATAATAACGATAATAACGATATTAATAATAATAATAATAATGTATAATAACGATTATAAATACAATAATTATAAAAATGATAACACCGATGATAAGCATAATAACTATAATAGCGATAATAGCGATAATAGTAATAATAACAATAATAGTGATAATAATAATAATAACAAAATTTATAATAAAATTTAATAAATGATAACGATAATAACGATAATAACGATAATAACGACAAGAATAATAATATTAATAACGATAATGGCGACAATTACGATAAGAACTATATTATTAATGTCAATAATAACTATAGTAACGATAATTACAATAATAAAAATAACAATAATAACGATAATAACGATAATAACGATAATAACAATAACAACGATAATGAACATAATAAAAATAAAAAATATAAAAACTATTTCGATAATACGACAATAACGATTAAAATAATAATACTAACTATGAAAACCATAATAACGATAATAATTATAATAATACTAACGATAATAACAATAATAAAGTTAATAACAGTAATAATGTCAATATCAATAATAACGTTAATGACAATAATAACGGTAATTAGGTTAATAATAAAAATAACATTAATATCGAAAATGACGGTAATGGCGATGAATAGATAATAATAACAATAATAACAGTAACAATAATAACGAATATAACGATAAAATTGTAATAATAATATGAATGATGAGAACGCTAATAGCGATAGTAATAGTAACAATATTACCGTTAATAACGATAATATCGATAACATAAGTAACGATAATAATGATAATAACCACAATAATGATAACAATAATAACGATAATAGGGATAATAATTATAATAATAATAAAGTTAATAATACTAACTAAAATAATGATAATATCGATAATAATGATAATAACGATAACAGAAATAAAGATAATAGTGATTACAATAATAAGGATAATAACGATAATAGTAATAATAACTATAATAATGATTATAGTGATAATAAAATTAATACTAATAATCACGATAATAACGATAAAAACGATAATAATAATCAAAACTCTAGTAACGCTATTAACGATAATAACGATTATAAAAATAATAACAGTAACAATAATAAAGGTTATAACGATAATATCAATAATAATAATAATAGTAATAACGGAAATAACGAAATTATCGACAATTATAATAATAATAATAGAATAATAAGATATTAAGGATTATAACAATTATATTAATAATAATAATAACGATGAAAATGATAATAACGATAATAATAATAACAATAATAATGATTATAACGATAATTACGATAACAACGAGAACATCTTTAACAATAATGACGATAGTAACGACCATAACCTTAATAATAATAAGAATAATTACGGTTGTAAAGATAATAATAATAATAATAACAACATTATTAACTATAATAACAATAATAAAGATAATATTAATAATAACAATAATAACGATTCTAACAATAGTTATAAAAGTAATAATAACAAAAATGACGATAATAACGATGGTAACAATAATATTAATAATAACATTAATAATGATATTAAAGATATTAAAAATAATAATAATAATAATAATAATGACAATAATATTAATAATAACGATAATAACAATAATAACGATAAGAAAATTATCGATAATATCGAGAAAACGATAATAATAATAATAATAATAATAGTAATATTAATAATAATAATAACAATAATAAAGTTTTTAACGATATTAATAATTACAAGAATAGCGATAATAACAATAAATACGATAATACCGTTAATAACGATAACAACAATAATCACGATGATAATAATTACATTAATAACGAGAATAAAGATAATAACGTAAATAACGATATTAACGATAATAATAATAACAATAATAAAGATAATAACTAAATAACGATAATAACTAAATAACGATAATAATAATAACATTAACAACAATATTAACGATAATAATAAAATTAATGATAATAATAATAAAGATATTAACGATAATAATAATAAAAATAATAACGATAATAACGAAAATGACGATTATAATAATAATTATAATAGAATAATGACGATAATAATGATAATAATGATACCAATAATAACGTTAATAACGATAATAACGCTCACAACCATAATAATAATAACAATAATATCGATAATAACGATATTAATAATAACAATAATAACGGTAATAAAGATAATAAAGATCAAAAAACAATAATAACAATAATAACGGTAATAACGATTTTAACGACAATAATAATAAAAATAATAACGATATTAACGATTATAACGATAATAATAATAACAATAATAAAGTTTATAACTATTATAACGATAATAATATTAACAATCATAAAGATATTAACGAAAATAACGATAATTATAATAATAAATATAACAATAATATTGGTAATGACAATAATAATGATAATAACGATGATAATTATTTCATCAATAACGAGAATATCGATAATAACGATAATAATATTAAAAATAATAACGATAAAAGCAATATATATAAAAATAGTAATAACAATTAACCGTGATAATAACGATTATACCGATATTAATAATGACAACACTACTAACGATAATTATGATAATAACGATAATTACGATTATAATAATAAGAATTAGTAACGATAAGAACGATGATAATAATAACATAAACCACTACAGTATCGATAATAACAATAATAATAATAATTATAATAAAATAAGAACGATAATAATAACGATAAATAATAAGGATAATAACGATTATAACGATAATAACGATGATAATAATAACATTAATTATGATAATAACGATAATAACGTTAAAAGCGATAATATCGATTATAACGATAACAACAATAACTATAATAACGTTAACATCTTTAATAATATTAGAAATAACGATAATGACGATAATAATGATAATAATATTAATAATAATAAAATAACAAAGATTAAAACTATTATAACGATAATAATAACAATAATAATAAAATAATGACGTTAATAACGATTATAGCGATAATAATTATATTAATAATAGCGATTATAACGATAATAATATTAAAAATATTAATGATAATAGCGCTAATGAAGATTATAATAATATTAACGTTAATAATAATAACGATAATGCGGATAATAATGATAACAATAATACTGATAGTAACGATAATAACAATATTATTAATAACAATAACTACAATAATGACGATAATAACGATAATAACGTTAATTATTATAATAACAAATAACGAAAATTTCAGTAATAATGATAAAAGCAATAAAGAAGATAATAACAGTTATAAAGATAATAACAATATTAATATTAATAACTGTAATAACAATAGTAATAAAAAATACAATATTACGATATTTACAATTATATCGATAATAATAATAAAATCGATAATAATGAAAATAAAGATAATAACGGTAATAATCATAACAAAAATAAATAAATTAACGATAATAACGGCAAAACTAATAATAATAATATTAAGGAAAATAACGAAAATAACGATAATAACGACAATAAAAATAAAAATAATGTTGTTTATAACGATAATAATAGTAATAATAATAATTACCGTAATATCGATATTAACGATAATACTAATAACAATAATAACGATAATAACGATAATAAAGATAATAATAACAATAATATTTACAGTACTAACGCTAATAACGGTTATAAAGGTAATAACGATAATAATAATAACAATAATGCCGATAATAACGATAATATCGTTAATAACGGTAATATTATTAATAACAATATAATAATAGCGATTATAACGGTAATAATAATAATAATAATAATACTAACGTTAATAACGATATTAACGATAATAACGACATTACGGTAGTAACAATAATAAAAAAATAACGATAATTACGATAATAATCATAATAACAATTATACAGATGATAACGATAATAAAGATAATAACGATAACACTAATAATAAAAATACTAATGGTAATGACGATAATAACGACAAATATAAAAAAAATAATGACGATTATAGCAACAATAACGATTACAGCGATAACATTATTTGCGATTATAACGATAATCACAAGAATAATAATGACAATAATAACACTAATAAAGATAATAACAATAACAATGATAAAAATAATAGGGATAATATCGATAATCACAATAATATAAATTAATATTAACACACAAAAAACGGAAATAACGATAATAATAATAATAACAATAATAACGGTAATAACGCTTATAAACGTAATAATAATAAATTAATAACTATAATAATACTAGCAATAATACCGATAATAACGATAACAACGATTACAACGAAACTAACGATTATAACGGTAATAAAGTTTATAACGATTATAACGATAGTAATAATAATAAGAAGAATTACAATAATAACGATAATATCGATAATAATAATAATAATAATAATAATAATAATAATAATAACGAAATTAACTATAATAAAGATAATAACAATATTACTAATAACAATAATAACGATAATAACGCTATTAGCGATATTACCAATAATAATAATAATAATAATAACAATAATAATGAATGAAACGATTATAAAACTCATAATAAAAAGAATAATAACAGTTAAAACGATAATAATAAAAATAATAACAATAATAACGATAATAACGATATTAATAATAATAATATTTACAATAAAGATAATAACGTTAATAATAAATATAACATTAATAACAAAAATTAAGGTAATACCGATGAAAGGATAATAATATTAATAATAATAATAATAACGATAATAACGATTATAACGATAATAATAATACCAATAATAACGTTAATAACGCTAACAATAATAACGCTGATAACGTTATTAACGATAATACCGATTTTATTAATTACAATTATAGCGATATTAAGGACAATAATAATATTAACAATAATAACGATAATAACGATAATAACAAAAATAACGATAATAATAATAATAATAATAAAAATAATAACGATATTAACGATATTAACAATTTCAAGAATAGCGGCATTAATGATAATTACGATGATAATAATAACATTAATAAAGAGAATTACGATAATAACGATGATAATAATTATATTAATAACGAGAATAATGATAATAACGATATTAACGATATTAATAATAACAATAAATGCGATATTATCGATAATTATAAAAAAAGTAATACTAATTACAACGATAATAACGATGATAATAATTACATTAATAACGACAACGGTATTAATAATTATAACAATATTAATGTTAATTACGAAAATAATAATAATAACATAATTAGTGATAGTAATAATAATAACGATAATAAAGGTATTAATAATAATAATAATTATGGTAATAACGATTATAACAATAATAACGATAATTACGATAGTAACGTTAATAACAATCATAACGATAATAATAATAGCAGTAATTACGATTATAATGATAATAACGATAATAACGATAATAATAATAACAATTATATCAATAATAACGATAATAACGATAAATATAAAAACGATAACAACGATAATAATAATCACAATAAATAATATAATAACGATAGTTATAATAACAACGATAACTCCAACGGCAATAAAGACGATATTAGCGACAATAACGATAATAATAATAATAATAATAAAATAATGACGGCAATAACTAATATAAAGATAAAAATAATTACTACAATAACGTTAATAACGATAATAACGATAATAACGTTAGCAACGATAAGAAAGAAAACAATAATAACGATAACAACGATCATAACGATAATAATAATAACAATTGCAAAGATAAAAACGATAACATCTATAATGACGTTATCAATAATGACAATACTAACGATACAACCATAATAACGATTATAATAATAGCATTAATATCGATAATAACGATAATAACGATAATAACGATAATAATAATGAGTATAATGAAATAATAACGATAGAAACGATAATAACGACAATAAAAATAACACAAATAAAGATAATAATGATAATATCGAAAATGACAAAAAAAATAATAACTATAATATCGATAAGAACGGTAATAACGATAATAACGATAATAGCGATAATTAATTTAATAACGATAATAATTATGATAACGATAATAACTATAATAATAATAACAATAATGACGAAAATATCGATCCTAGTATTTACAATAATAAAGCTAAGAACGATAATAATGATGATAGTAATAACATTAATAACGATAATAACGATGACAGTAATGACATTAATAACGATAATAATAATAATTATAAAAAAGTGATTAAGATAAAAACGATAATAACGATAATAACGATGATAATAATAACATTATTAAAGATAATAACGATAATAACGATAATAATAATAATAATCATAACGATAATAAAAACAATTATTAAAATGTTAGTAACAATAATATAGAAAATAGAGATAGTAACGATAATAATAATATCTATAATAACGTTAATAACGATAAAGACGATAATAATAATTACAATAATGACGATAATATCGATCATAATAATAATAATAACGATTATATCGATCATAATAATAATAATAACGATAATAACGATAATAATGATAAATAGAATAACGATAAAATCCATATTAACGATAATGACGATAATAATAATAACGAAACAAGGAGAATAATAATAACAATAATAACGATAATAATGATATTACCGATAAAAATAATAAAATGATAACAATAATAACAATTACAACGATAATAATAATAACAATAATAACAATAATAACGATAATTACGATTATAACGAAAAAAATGTTAGTAATTTTAACAATAATAACTATTATTATATCATTAATAATAATGTCAATAATAATAATTAAAATCATAATAACGGTAATTACGGGAAAAACGATAATATCAATAACATTAGTGAAGTTAATAAGTACAATAACAACAAAAATAATAATAATAACAGTAATAACGATAATATCAATAATAATAAAAATAATAATAAAATAATAACGATAATAACTAATATAAAGTTAATATTAATGACAACAATAACGATAATTACGATAATAGCGATAACAATAATAACGATAGTAACGATAATGCGATAAAAATAATAACGATAACAACGATAATAAAAAGCATAATATTAATTATGACAATAATGACTACAATAACGGTAATAATAATAATAATAGCAACAATAATAGAGATCATAACGAAAATAATATCATTAATAATAATAACAATTACAATAATAATAATAATAATAACGACATATACGATAACCTCAATAACAATAAAGTCGGTAATAACGATAATAATGAAAATACTAATAAGAATAATAACGGTTATAACGATAATAATAATAACGACATTATTAATGATAATAACGGTAATTGTTATAAGAATAATAACGATTATAACGATAATATTAATAATAATAACAAAATTATTAAATATAATAACGATAATATCGATATTAATAATAACAATAACTACAATAATAAATATAATAACAATAATAACAATAATAATAACTGTCATAATAAGAATAACAACAATAATAACGATAGTAACGGTAATAACGATAACACCAATAATAATAATCACAGTGATAATAATAATAACGAGAATATCGTTAATAACGGTAATAATCATGATAATAATAATATTAATAACGTTAATAACGATAATAAAGATGATAATAATAACATTAATTACGATAATATCGATAATAATGATAATAACAATATTAATAATAATAATATCTACAATAATAACGATTGTAAAGTTAATAATAGAAATAAACATAATAACGATTATGACGATAATGACCATGAAACGATATTAATAATAATAACAATACTAACGTTAATAACGATTATACCGATAATAATAATAATACTAATAATCACGATAATAACGATATCAACGATGATAATAATAATAATAATAATAACTATAATAACGAATACAACGAAAATAACGATAATAATATCATTAATAATAATAACAATAACAAAAACAATAATAACAATAACTATTATTACGACAACTAAGATAGCATCAACAACAATATTAACGATAATATCGACAGGAATGATAATAATAATAATAACAATAATAACGATAATAACGTTAATAATCATGATAATAATGAAACCTATAACGATACTAACTATAATAAATATTAAAGAATATTTGTAATGAAATAATAACTATAGAAACTATAATGACGATAATAATAATGATAATAATAACATTAATAGCGAAAATAACTATAATGAAGATAATAATAATAATTATAATAAAATAACGATAATAACCGTAATAAAGATATTGATAAAAACAATAATAACGATAATAATGTTGATGATGATAATAACGATAATAATAATAACAATAATAACGATAATAACAATAATTTTATAAATAATAATAACGATAACTTACTATAATAATAATAACAATAAAAACAGTAATAACTAAAATAACGATAATAATAATAACAGTAATTATGTTATTAACTATAATAACGATATTAATAATTACAGAAATAACGATAATAACGATAATAACCATAATAATAATAACAATTTTAACGACATTGAGGATAATAATAATAAAATTAATAACAATAATAATAGTATAAACTATAATAACGTTAATTATAATTACTAAAATAACGGTAATAACGGTAATAATAATTATAATGATAACGATAATAATGATAAAATCTATAATAATAATAATAATATTAAAATAGTAACGTTAATAAGTATCGTAAAGATAATAATAATATTAATAATAACAATAATAACGATGATGACTTTAAAAACGATAATAATAATAATTACAATACCGATAATAACGATAATAATAATAATAATAACGATAATATCGATATTATCTATAATTATAAACATAATATTAATAATAGCAACAAGAATAACGATAATAACGTAAATAACGATTATAATTATAATAATAATTGTATAATGACGATAATAATGAAAACAATAAAGACAATAATAACGATAATAACGGTCATAACGATAATAAAAATAAAAATAATATCCATAATAGCGATAATAATAATAATAATAATAACGATATTAACAATAATTATAAAAGTAATAATAACGATAATACCGATAATAACGATAATAATAATAATAATGATAATAACAATAATAATAATAACGGTGATACCGATAATAACGATAATAATAATAACAATAAAAAGGATGATGACTATAATAATGATAATATTGATAATAACGATAATAATAACAACTACAATATCGATAATGACAATACTAATAAAAATAATTATAACGATATCGATGTTAATAATAATAACAATAATGACGGTAATAACAATAATTATATAATAATAATTACATTAACAACGATAATAATAATAACAATTATAACGATAATAACGGTAATAGCGGTAATAATAATAACACTAATAACGATATTATTTATAATCATAAATATAATAATAACAATAATAACGATAATAATAATAATAACAATTATAGCGATAATAATAATGAGAATAATAACGATAATAACGTTAAAAATAATAACAATATCAACGATAATATAAACACAGAAATAACAATAATAACGATAATAACAATAATTATAAAAATAATAATAACGATAATAAAGATAATAATATTGATAACTATAATAACGAAAATAACGATATTAACGATAATAATAATACCAATAATAACAATAATAGCAATATATATAAAAATATTAATAATAATAACGCTAATAACGATAACAATAATAAGTATAATAACGAAATTAACGATAATAACGATAATAATAATAACAATAATTACAAAAATTGCAATAATTATATAAATAATAAGAAGAATAATAACGTTAATAGCGAAAACAATAATAACGGTAATTACGAAAATATCGATAATAAAAATAATAATAATAAAATAATAACGATAAAAACGATAATAACGATAATAATAATAACAGTAATAACGAAAATAACAACAATAAGTATAATAACAACAATAATAAAAACAATACCAACGATAATAACGATAATAAATATAATAATAATAACAATAATATCGAAACTAACGATAAAACGATGACAATAATTACATTAATAAGGAGAATAAGGATAATAACGATTAATGGATAATAACAATAATAACGAAAACAGTAATAACGACAATAACGATAATTACGATAAAACTAAAAATAATAATAAAGATAATAACGACTATAACGTTAATTACGATAATAAAAATAGTAATAATAACTATAATAACAATATTAACGATAATAATAATAACAATAATAACGATAATAACGATATTAGCGATATTAATAATAACGATAATTATGAAATTATCGTTAATAATGTTAACAATAAAAACAATAATAACGATATTTATGGTAATAATAATGACATTAATAACAATAATAATGAAAATAACGATGAGAGTAATTACATTAATAACCAGAATAACGATAATAGCGATAGAAACGATAATAACGATTATAACGAAACAATAATAATAATAATAACGATAATAAGGATAAAAATAAAAACAAAAATAAAGATAATAACGACAATAACTATAATGTTGATTTTAATAATAAAAATTAACGATACTAACGTTAATGACGATACCTGTAATATCGATATTAACGAAAAAAACAATAATTTTAATTACATTAATAACATTAATAATGACAATAACGATAAGAATGATATTAACATTAACTATAATAACGATAATAACTATAATAACGAAAATAATAATAACACCAATAACGATAATAACGATAATAATAATAACAATAATAACGATAGCAACGAAAAGAAAGATAATAACGATATTAGCGATGATAATAATAACATTAATAACAATTCTGAAGATAATAACATCAATAACGGTAATAATAACAATAATAATAACGATTATAAAGGTTATAATGGTAATTAGGATATTAATAATAATAATAGTAACGAGAATAACGTCAATAATATAATAATAACAATAATAATGACAAAAACGATAATATCGATAAACATGATAATAACGATAACAATAATAACAATATTAATGACAAAAAATGTACCAATAATAACAGCAATTAAATGATAATGTCGATAATAATAATAATAATAACAATAATGGCGATAATAACGATAATAACGATCATAGTATTAAAAACAATAATATCGAAAATAACGATAATAATATTATTAATAACAAAATGGGATCGATTATAACGCTTATAACGATAATATTAATAACAATAATAACAATGATAACTATAATAACTATAATAACGAAAAAACGATAATAGCAATAACAATAACAATATTAACGACAAGAAAGGTAACAATAATAATAACAATTAAACGATAATATCGATAATAATAATAATAATAACAATAATAGCCGTAATAACTATAAAAAGGATAATAGTAATAATCACAAATATAACGATAATAACGATAACCATAATAACAATAATAACGATAATAACGATAAAGATGTAACTAATAATAAAGATGACAACGATAATAATAATAACAATAATAACAATAATTACGATAATAACGATATTAATATTACTTTAATGATGATAATAACGATAATGATAATAATAATAACCATAATAAAGATAAGATCGATAATAATAATTCTAATAATCATATAATAATCATAATAACGATTATAACAGTAATATAATTAACAATAATAACGAAGTTGACGATAATAGTGATAATAACGATAACTATAATATCGATAATAACAAATAAACAATAATATTAATAACATTAATAATAATAATAATGGTAATAACGATAAAAATGAAAATAATATTAACAATAATAACGGTAATGACGATAATAATAATAACAATAATATCAATAATGACGGTAATAACGATAATAACGATAATAATAATAACTACAATGTCGATAATAAAGATAATAATAATAGTATTAATACCATAATAACGATAGTATCGATAATAATAATAATAATAATAGAATAATAACGATAACTATTTTAACGATAATTAAAAATCAATAATAACGATAATAACGATAATATCGGTAATAATAATAATAATAAAATGATAAGTATAATAACGATAATAACGATATTAACATAATAACGATAATTACGATAATATTAATAATAATGATAGAAACGGTAAAAGTAATAATAATATTAACAATAATAATACCGATAATAACGATAATATCGTTAATAACGGTAATATTGTTATTAATAATTTCAATAATAATGATGATATCGATATTAAATATGATAATAATTGCATTAATATCGTGAATGATGATAATAAAGATAATAACGTAAATAACGATAATAACGATAACAATAATAACGATGATAACGATAATAATGATAACAATAATAATGATATTAAAATAATAATGATAAGAACTATAATAACGATAATAACAATAACAGAAATAAATATTATAACGATAAGAACTATATTGACGATTTCAATAACAATAATAATAACGACAATAACAATAATAACGGTAATAACGATAATAAATATGATAATAATAACATCAATAACGATAATAACGGTAATAACGATAAGAGTAATTTCACTAATAACGAGAATAACTGTAATAACGATAATAACTGTAATTATAATAATAGCAATAATTACCATAATAATAATAACAACAATATCGATAATAACGATTATAACGATTAAACCGTTAATAATAAATACCATAATAACGATTATAATGAAAATTACGATAATAATAATAATAACAATATCAACGGTAATAACGATAATAACGATAATAATAACAATAATAGTAAAATAATAATGTTAATAATGGTAATAAAGATAACAACGATGATGACGATAATAACAATAATTACAATAACAATATAAACGATAATAACAATATTAACGATAACAATAATTACGATTTAAACGATAATAACGATAATAGTCTTAACAATAATAAAGGTAAGAACGATAATAACTATAATAAGTGTAATAATTATAATAACAATAATAACAATAATAATAATAACAATAATAATCATAATAACGATAGTAACGATAATAACGGTTATAACGATAATAATAATAGTAATAATAACGATATCAATTATAACAATCATAACGAAAAGTACTATAATAACGATCACAGCATTAAGAATAATAATGATAAAAACTATAATAATAATATTAATAATAATAATACGATAATAACGGTAATAAATATAAAAATAATAATAACGATAATAACGATAATAACAAAAAAAAAGATAATAATAACAATAAAGATAAAAACGATAAAAATAATAGTAATAATAAGATTAATAACAGAAATAGCGATAATAACGATTATAACGATAATAATAATATTAATAATAATAATAACGATAATAAAGGTAATAACGGTTATAATTATAAAAACAATAATACAGATAATAACGATAATGAAAAAAATTACAATTTACAAAAAAACATTAATAACAATAACAATCATTTCAGTTACTTTAATAGAAAAAATAATAACTATTATAACGATAATAACGATATTAATAATAATAATAATAACAATAATGACTAAGAAAACGAAAATAAAGATATAAATGGAACAACATTATTAACGATATTAACGATAATAAAAATAAAAACGATGATAATAATAATAACTATAATAACGAAAGTAACGATAATATTAATAATAACAATAATAACGGTAATAATAATAAAACGTTAAGAATAACAATAAAAATAACAATAACAATAATAACGATAAAGTCGATCATAACTGTTATAATAATAATAATAATATTAACGATAATAACGATAATGACGATAATAATAATATAATTAACAAGAATAATGATATTAAAGACAATAACAATAAAAACGATAATAATAATAATAACGATAATTACTAAAATAAAGATAATATTAATAATAACAATAATAACAATAATAATGATAATAACGATAAGAACAATAAAAATAATAATAACGACAATAACGATAATAACGATCATAATGGTTATAATAATAATAATAATGATAAAAACGATAATAATAACAAGAATAATAACGATTGTAGAGATAATAACTATAATAATAATAATAATAAAAATAATAATAATAATAATAATAAAAATAATAATAATAACAATAATAACGATAATAATGATATTAAGGTTAATAACAACAATAAAAGCAACAATAAATATAAAAGCGATAATAACCAACATAATAGTAATAATTATAACAATAATAACGATAAAAACGATAATAATAATTACAAAAATAACGATATTAACGATTATAACAATAATATCAATAAAAACGATAATAAAAAAAATAACGAAGATAACATTAATAACGACAATAATAACAATAATAACGATAATAACGGTATTAAATATAATAGCAGTAATAACGATAATAACAATAATATTAACAAAAACGGTAATTATAATAATAATAATAATATCGATAATAATGATAATAACGGTAATAACAAAAACAGAAATAACATCATTAATAATAACGTTATTATTAATAATAACGATCATAACGGTTATAATAATAATAAAAATAATTAAAATAATAACGATAATAACGATAATTATAATAACAAAAATAACGATAATAGTGATAATAAAGTTAATAATATTAATAATAATAACAGAAATAACGATAATAACGATAATAACGATAATAAAAATAACCACAATAATGATACTACCGAAAATAGCGATAATAATTATTATAACAATAATAATGATAATAATGAAATTAACGATAATAACGACAATAAAAATAATAATAATATTAACGGTAATAACGATCATAACGATTATGATAATAATAAAAATAATAAAGATAATAACGATAATAACGATAATGATATTAACAATAATAACGATAATAACGACAATTACGATAATAATAATAACAATAATAACGATAATAACGATAATAATATTAATAACAATATTTACGATAATAATGATAATAATGGTCATAGCAACAATAAATATAACAATAACAATATTCACGATAATAAAGATCATTATGGTTATCATAATAATAACAATAATAACGATAATAACAATAATAGCAATAATAATAATAATAATAATAATAATAATACTAATAATAATAAAAATAATAATAATAATAATAACGGTATTAACGATAATAACCATAATTATAAGAACTACAATAACGATAATAAAGATAATAACGATAAAAAAGATAATAAGATAATAATAATAATAACAATAATGACGATAATAATGATTATAAAGATAATAAAAACAATAAGAGTAATAATAAGAATAATAATGTTTATAATAATAATAACAAAAATAACGATAAAAACGACAATAACGATAACAACGTTAATAACAATTAAAGAGTTAATGAGAATTATAACGAAAAAAACAAATAACGATAATAATAATAGGAACCATATTAATGATAATAACGATAATAACGATAATAATAAGAAAAATAATTACAATAACAATTATATCGATAATAATAATAGTAATAATAAAATAACAACGATAATGTCTATTATAACAATATTGATAATGAAAATAATAACGTTAATTACGATAATACCGATAACAATAATAACAATAAATACGAAATTAAAGATAATGGCGAAAATAATTATAATGTTAATAACGATAGTAACGATAATATAGATAATAATTATTATAATAAATTAAAAACAGTTATAACATTTATAACCATAATAATAATAGAAATAATAATAATAAATTAATATCAATTAAAACCTTTATAACGATAATAATAATAATTATAATAAAGATAATTAAGATAATAACGATAATAACGATAATAATAATAGCTATAATAAAGATGATAACGATAATAATAATAATAATATTATCGATGATAAAGATAATATAAATAATAATAATAATAATAATAATAAAATGAAAACGATTATAAAGATTATGGCGATAATAATAATAACAATAATAACGTATATTAAGATTATAACGATAATAAAGATAATAACGACAATAATAATAATAATAATAATAATAATAATAATAATAATAATAATAATAATAATAATAATAATAATAAAATAATAACGATAATAATAATAACAATGAAAACGATAAAAACGATAATAACTGTAACAACGTTAATAATAATAACGACAATAGCAATAATAACGATTATAACGATAATATCGATAATCACGATAACAATAATAATGATAGTAACGATAACAAAAATAATCATAATAATAAAAATAACACTAATATGGATAATAACGAAATTATTAATAACAACAATAACGACAATAACGAAAATAATGGTAACAATAATAATAATAATAAATTAATAACGATAATAACGATAATAACAACAACAATAATAATAACAATAATGGTGTTAGTAACAGTAATGAAGATAAAAATAATAATAAAAATAATAACGTTAATAATGATAATATTGATAATAATTATAATAACAATAATCACAATAATAACGGTAATGATTATAATAATAATAAAAAAAATTATAAAGTTATAAAGGAATATAAAAGTAAAAACGATAGTAATAATAACAACGATAATAACGATAATAATGATACTAACGATAATAATAATAATAACGATTTGAACGATAATAATAATAATAATAATAAAAATAGTAACGATAATAACGATAATAATAATATTAATAGCAACAATAATAACGATAATGACGAAAATAATAATAACAATAACAACGATAATAAAACCAACAATATTAACGATAATAACGATAATAACGACAATATAGATAGTAATAATAATAATAATAATAATAATAACATAATAACTATAAAAACTTTTATAAAGATAATAATAATAACAATAATAAAGATAATACCGATAATAACGATAAAAATATAAAATATAATAACGATTATAATGATAATAATAATAATTACAAAAATGATAATAACGATAATATCGATAATAATAATAATATTAATAATAAATTAATAACGATAATAACGATTATGACGATAATAATAATAACAATTGTAACGATAATAACGATATTAACGATAAGAACGATAATGACGATAATATAATAGTAATGATACTAACAATAATAAAGATAATAACGATATTAACGATAAAAACGTTAATGACCATAATATAATGCAAATGATAATAACAATAATAGAGATAATAATGATTATGACGATAATAATAATAATAACAATAGTAACGATAATATCGATAATTAAATTAATGAAGAGAATAAAGATAGTAACGATAATAACGAATATAATCAGTACATTATTTACGATACTAACGATATTAAAGATTATAATAACAATATTAATAACGGTAATAACGAAAAAAACGTTAATAATAATAACAATAATTTCAGTAATAAAGATAGTAACGATAATAATAATAAATACTAATAATAATAATAACAATAACGATAGGAACGTTTATTTCGAAAATAATAACAACGATAATAACGTAATAAAGATAATTATGATAACAATAATAACGATAATAACGATAACAACGATAATAATAATTACATTTATAACGAGAATATTGATAATATCAATAATAACGCTAATTACGATAATAGCGGAAACAATACGAAGGATAATAATTATATTAACGATAATAATAATAACAATAAAAAAGACAATAATGATAAAAACTATTATGACGATATCAATAATAACAATAATATCGATAATAACTATAATGATGATTACAATAATAACATTAATAACGATAATAACAATAATAATAATAATAATAACTATAATGACGATAATAACAACATTAGTAATAACAATAATAAAGATAATAACGCTACTAACGATGATAATAAGGATATTAATTACGTTAATAAGGTTAATAAATATTGTTAATAATAATTTTAATAAAATAATTCTGATAAAAAGGACAGCAACGATAATAATAATAACACTGATAACGATGAAAACGGTAATAAAGATAATGATAATAATCACTAAAATAACTAAAATAACGACAATAACGATAATAACGATACCTATAATATCGATAGTAACGAAAAAAACAATAATTATTAATAATACTAATAATGTTAATAACAATATAAACGATAATAATAATAACTATAATTACGGTAATAACGGTAATAATAATAAAAATAATAGCGATAATAGTAACAATAATAATAAAATAATATCGATAATAACGATTATAAGGATAATAATAATAACAATAATATTGATCCATAAGATAATAATAGCAATGAAACGATAATAACTATAATAACGAGAAATATAATAAATATAATAAGGATAATAATGATAATAATAAAAATAATAATAACGGCAATAACGATAACATCCATTATAATAATAATAATAATAAAATAATAACGATAATAACGATTGACGATAATAATAATAGCAATAATAACGATAATAACGGTAATAATAAAAATAACAATAATAGTGATAATAAGGTTAATAACGATAATAATTATAACAACAATTCTAACGATACTAACAATAATAAAAATAATAATGATGATAATATTAATAACGTTAATAACGATAATAATAATAAAAATAATAATAATAATAACAATAATAACGAAAATAACAAAAATAACTATAATAATAATAATAACAATAATAACGATAATAACGATAAAAACGTTAATAATGAAAATAACGATAATAATGATAACAACAATAGCGATATCAAAAATAATTATAGAAATATTAATAACAATAGTAACGATAATATCGATAATAACGATAACAATAATAAACAAAATAATGATAACAATAATAACAATAATAACGATAATAACAATAATTATAAAAATAATAATAACAATATTTACGATAATCTCGACAATATCGGTAATAACGACAACAATATTAACGATATTCTCGATAATATCGGTAATAACGACAACAATAATAACGAAATTAACTATAATAACGATAATAAAGATAACAATAATAACGATAATAAGGATAATAACGATAATAACGATGATATTAAAAACATTAATAACGATAATAACGATGATAATAATAATATTAATAACGTTAATAACGATAATAAAGTAATAACGATGATAATAATTACAGTAATATCGAAAATAACGATAATGCCACTATTAATAAATGAAATAAATTTATCAATATCAATAATGACGGTAATACCTATAATAACAATAATAAAAACAACTGAATAATCTATAAAAAAGATAATTATAATAATAAAAATAACCATAATAACGATAATAATATTAATAGCAATAATAACGATAATAACGATATTAACGATAATAATAAGAAAATAATAACGATAATAACCATAATAACTTTAATAACGATAATTATAATAACAATAACAACGATAATAACAATTATAACAATAAAAACGATAATAATATTGTTATCGATAGTAACGATAATGACAATAATATTAATAACAATAAGAACGATAATATCGATAATAGCTATAAAAACAGTAATATCGAAGATAACAATAATAATAACGATAGTACTAATAATAATCAATATTAATAATAACCAAATAATCGATTATAAGGTTAATAAAGAAAATAATAACGGTAATAATACTAATAATGATTGTAACGAGTATAACTATCTTAAGGATAAAAAACGATAATATCAATAATAACGATAATAACGATGATAATAATAATAATAATTATATTAATAATTGTATTAAAACAATAACAATAATAATAAAAATAATAACGATAATAATGACAATAACGATAATAACGGTGATAACTATAATAAGGATTATAACGATGATAACGGAAATATCGATAGTAACGATAATAACAATAACAATAGCGATAATAACAACAGTAACGTTAATACGATTAATAATGATAATAATAATAATAACGTTAGTAACAATAAATTGATAATATCGATAGCGGTATTTATAACGATAATAACGATAATATCGATTATAACGATTATAACGGAAATAACAATAATAACGATAAGTGCGATAATAAAGTATATAACGATAATAATATTAATAATAACAATTATAATTATATTACTAATATTAACGATAATAAACATAATAACAACAATATAGTTCATAACTTTAATAATAATGAAAATAAGGATCATAATAATAACAATAATAATAAAAATAACGAATAAAAACGATAATAACAATTGTAACGTATTAGTGATAATATTAAGGATAATATTATTATTAATAATAATAGCGATGATAAAGATGAAAATAAATATAACGATAATAAATATAGTAAAGATAATAACGATTATAATAATATCGATAAAATCGATAATATGGATTATTTTAATAAAAACGATAATAAAGATAATAACAATAATAACGAATATAACACTTAAAACGGTAATAACGAAAATAACGATAATAAATATAACAATAATAATAATAATAATAATATTAATTATAATAATAATAATAACGATAAAACAGTAATAATAAAAATTATGGTAATTGCGATAATAACTATAATAATAATTATTATATTAATAATAGTAATAGTAATAATAATAACGATAAAAACTGTCAAAATAGAAGTAACGATAACTGCAATAATAACGTTAATAACTATAATAACGATAGTAACGAAAATATCGATAATAACGATAATAACGATAGTAATGGTAATAAAGTTAATAAGGATAATATGAACGATAATAATAATAATAACGATAAAAACGAAAATAACGATAATAATAACGATAATGATAATATTATTAATGATTATAATAATAACGATAATAACGATAATAATTACAATAACAATAATAGTTACAACAATGACAATAACATTATTAACGATAATAATAACGATAATAATAATAATTATAACGATTATAAAGGTTATAACTATGTTAAGGATAATAACTATCATATAAATAAATACGATAATAACTATTAGAATAATAATATTAATATTTCTCCTTTTTTTTTCTTTTTTTTTGATGGTTTGAGAATGCCGATCTTTACGCACTATCGCACGACCCCTCCAACTAGAGGAACACTTCAACATTTGGGTCCCCCATTAATGTCCCTGGAATGTCTGGCATGCCGTTGGAATAGGCACTAACGAATAAACTTATATCCATCCTAATGGCATAGTGAAACCATCCCGGCACCGCTATGGGCCATTACTTCGAAATGGCGCTACTACATGAAGTCCCTTTACGGGATTCTCCATTCGGCTCCATGGGGCAGGAAACTCGTGCAAAATTAGGGTCACGTCTATTGGCCGCCCATCTACTTTTTTCTGCATAAGATGACCCTGACTTACCTTGTTCCATTCCTACTGACCTCGGAGCAATTCCTGGACTACGTTGACTGGCGAGATGTCTCCGAGGTCCTGCTTCAATGCAGTTTATCGGCGTTCTACCGGGTACACCTGAAAAACGTGTGGTGGGCGTCGTCATTGGTCGACACCCCATAGGGGCAATTGCTGTCTCCTACCTTCCTCATTTTTGCTAGGTAGGAGCAGAATAGGACATACCCTGACAAGAATTGGGTGAGGTAGAAGTCGACCTCTCCCGCCTCCCGGTTGAGCCAGTTGTCTAGTTGACTGATGAAACGGGCAATCCATCTGCCCCTAGGTTCTTGTTCTCATCTGCATTGCCAGGCCTCGATGCTGCAATCCTTGATGCCAGCACCTTTCCCAGAACGGGCTCCTGCTGGTGGAGGAATTGTCTCTCTTTGGCTAGTAGATCGATCGGGATTACCCCCGCGATCATTAACACCGCGGGCTCCGAGACCGTGCGGTAGGAACACGCGATTCAGAGAGCGCTCCTCATCTGTACCACGGCTATGCGCTTGCGATCTTTCTCGTGTCGCAGCGCCTCGGTCCAGACTTCCTCGCCACACAGCATCACTGCTTCGGCGGCGCACATCAGTAGTCGCCTCATGCACGGTCGTGGACCGTTGACGTTTGCCTTGAGTGTGCCAAGCGAGGCTACTACTTTTCCGCCTTATTGGCTCCCCTAATTATATGCTCTACGAAATTGAGCTAGCATTCAAGCATTACGCCTAGATATTTTACCGCTGACTTGGTCTGGACCGTCGGGTCTCCTACCGTGAAGGTGCGCAAGGAGTTGTTACGCTTCTTCGTAAGTAGCATGATCTCAGTCTTCTAGGCTACTAGACACAGCCCGTGGTCTTCTATCTACGGGACGACTCTTCGCATGACCTGGTTGAGCAGCAGCTGTGCGTCCTCCGTTTCTGTTGCGTTTATGAAAACTGCAATGACATCTGCGAACCCCACCATGAAAGATCCCTCAAGGATTGCCATACGTAAGATACCGTCATTGAAAATATTCCAAACATCCGGTCCCAGTATGGAGCCCTTGGCTGCCCCCGATGTCCATCCCAATCTTTTCTGAACATCGCCTCTATTGAATTCTAGGAAGCGCTCGTTCAGGTAGTCCCCGAGTATTCGGAGTAGATTCTCCGGGAGTAGGTACTACTGCAATTACGTTCGAGCGCTTCACTTGCCAAGTCCCACCTGATGAAGTTGAAGGCATTTCGCACGTTTAAGGTAGTCAGCAGATACAAATGGCGAAATAAATTATTTCCGCGCTCCGTCATATTAGCGGCCGTGACAACTTACTGGACTGCGTGTATAGTGGAGAGGCCAGATCGAAATCCTTATTGACCGACAGCGCGATCGCCCTCTGCTCTCACGGCAGGTGTGGCCTAAACAGTTTCTCCAGGAGCTTGTCAGTCGTGTCGAGCACATATAAAGGCCTGTATGACGAAACGACATATGCTGGGTCCTTGCCCTTATTTATGAGTACACATCTCGTTTTCTTCCACGGGGCGGGAAAAATGGCCTCCCTGAGGCACATGTTATACATGTTAAGCAAGAGCTGACTCTGTGCGACAGCTTTCATTATTTCCGTTGGAAAGCCGTCTGGTCCTGGAGCTTTCTTGTTCCGCATAGAAGATGCGGCCCTGAGGAGCTCTCCCACCGTAAACTGTGGCGCTTCGGGGCTGCCATTCGCAGACGGGCCAAACTCTTAATTCGGCTGTGAGGGGAATAGGGTATCAACTATGTTCTCCAACGTCCTCGCGTCCTGAGAGATTCCTTGCTTGTGTGTTCCCAGCTTGCGAGTAATGATCTGATATCTAAATTCCCACCGATTCTGGTCGATATCCATGCACAGCTCCTTCCAGCACCGACGTTGAATGGCTTTGAAGAGCCTCTTCAGTAACATGTTGGCCGCTTTATACTCTACGCTCAAGTGAGCAGCGTCGAGTTCGCTGCTCTACGTTCGTTGTGCTAACCGGCGAAGCCTTATGTTCTTCTTGCGAAGAACTGTGATCTAGTTCGTCCAACAGTATGCAGGACGCCGCTGCCGGTTCGTGTTATTTCCTACTATCGCGCAAGCCTTTTGGATGAGTTGCATAGTTGCTGCAGTAATCCTCCTGGATTGCGCATGTGGCGATAGACTCGCGGAAGCAATTTTAAGGGATCTCCATCCTTTATTTAAGACCGAAAACAGCCTCTCTCGATCCATTTTTGCAATGATCTACTGGGGGGTCTTACTGGAGTTGTCACGGCTGGCCTCCTATCGTGTACATCGAAGAGGATGTACTGATGGTCGCTCCCGGTATAATCCTCAATTACCCGCCAGCCTGCAACTCTTGCCACAAGTTGTTCGTTGGCTAGAGAGACGTCCAGGGTCGTCTCTCTGTAGCCAGGTCTTCAACAAGGTTGACGTCGAGCCTGTGTTGAGCACTGCTAGCTCCAGTCTCGACACAACCTCCATGTTTCACCTTCCTCTGGAGTCCGGTCTGACCTCCCCCCATTTGAGAGCTTTGGCGCTTAAGTCTCTAGCCATAATGAGATCACCATGCATTTCCCGTAGCGCGTTTTCCAGATCGTCCAGTTTGTTCTAGAAGTCCTCTGTCCGGTCATACGGGGTGAGATATACGCTGACATAAATCATCAAGTTATGTTTCACCCAAATGTAACCGCGTCCGTAATCCTGATCCGACACATTTATCTGTCGGGTATCTGAGATCCAGACAGCCGCGGTGCCCAATTCGTCGGCGTACCATCTAGCTCCTATTATATTCTGGTACTGTTCGCTGATCAGAACAACATCCGCTTATTTCTCAGAGCAGATCTGGGTTAGGAGATGGGACAGAGTTGGGTTAGGTGATGGAATAAGAGTGACAATAATTACAATATAAAAGATAGTAACGATGATAACGATATTAATAACGATTATTATAATAGTAACGATAACAAGAAAATTTATAACAATATTATTAATAATAATAATAATACTGATAATTAAAAAAAATAAGGATATAAACGTATATAACGATAATAAAGACAATAATACCGACAATGATAATAGTAACGAAAATAGCGGTAGCAACTATAAAAATTACGATAATAACGATTATAACGATTATAACGTTAATAACGATAATAATAACGATAATAAGGTTAACGATAAAAACATTAATAAAGTTGATAATTACGATAATAGTAGTAGTAACAATAACAGCGACAATAATAACGATAATAATAGTAATCTAGTTAATAACTCTGGATTGAATTCGATATATATATATTCTAGCAGTACATGAGACTTGATTTTTGGATAAAAATGTGACAGAAAATAAAGAATATAAAATCTTTAAAGGTAAGCATGCGATTAAAATTATGATGTGATTGCCAAACTTGGGAACAGACTTATATATCTGTAAATGAGTATTAAACTTTGTAACAGAATTCAAATCCCGCTCAGAATGGATGTCTCTTTAGACGATGAAATGCAAAAGTAAATTATACATTTTTATTAATTGTCATGCACCAATAAATAAAGACAACATGAAGAACTCAAATAAAGTAGAGGAATTCTGGGACATCCTGGACGATGAAATGTCTAAAATTCCAAAGTCAAATGTAGTGATATTACTTGGAGATTTCAATGCCCAAATAGCAAGAGAGAGAATTCAAAGAACAATAGTGGGAGAATATGCTGCACACCAAAGAACAAATAGAAAAGGGATGAGATTGATTACTATTTGTAAAAACTTTCAATTGAAGGTAATATTGACTTTCTACAGGAAATTGCCAAGTAGAGCTAAAACATGTATTTCTCCAAATCCATGTTTCCAAGGTGAATTTCAGATAGATCATGTAGCTATATCCAAAGAAACATGACGGAAATTATGTGTGTCAAGGTAGTAAAAGGTGAGAATTTGAATCTGATTACTATTTGTCTAAAATCAAAATCAAATTCCTACCCAACAGAAATCATAGAAGAGGGGAAATAATAAATAAGTACAATACAAATAGACTCCAAATTACACAAGAAACTTTGGAAACATTTCAGGAAGAAATAAAAGTAAGTCATCATGGGAAGTGGCAAGATTTATTAAAAGAAATAACGAACGCAGCCTAGAAAATATTTGAACTAGCCAAGCATAGAAAAAATCCTTGGTGGAACCAAATATGTGAAAATGCATTACAGGATAGAATAAAACAATGGAAAAAGTGGAAATACTCGGGGAAGACTGAACACCATGATGTATTCAAACAACGAAAGAAAGACGCTGCTAGAATAATAAGGGGAGTTAAAAAAATCTTTCGAAAAATCACATCTTATCGTCATGCAAAACAACTTTTTTAAAAATAATTCATGAAATTTCAATCAGACATTTAAGTGTCAATTAAAGGGGTATCAAGCGTCTAGCATATGCTTCAAAGATGAAATTGGTAAATATGGCTTAAGCATTGCGGAATACTGTGAAATAATTGCGAAACTCTTTGACCAACTTTTAAACTGCCCTAAACCAAAACATGAATTTGAATTCTCTGAAACAACTGAAAATCTGGAAGAAGATATACCACCCAAAGGTGAAGAAATTAAGGAAGCAATTAACAATCTAAAAAATAATGATGCTAGTGAAGAAGACTCTATAATTGCTAAACTTTTGAAATGGTCTCAATCAAAAGTCATTGAAGAAATGCAGTTAATCTTTGTAGATATTTGGAGAACCGAGAGGTTTCCAGAAGAGAGGAAAGAAACTCTAATTCATCCATTACATAAAAAGGGGAACAGACAGAATGAAGATAACTATAGAGGCATTTCTCTTCTGCAAACTGCATACAAGGTAATCTCAAAAATATTGCTGAATAGAATATAATCAACACTTGACAAGCAACGGGGAGAGTAGCAAGCTGGATTTCGAAAAGATAGATCTTCAGAACAAACTTTTAACTAACAATTCATAATTCGCCGTAGGATACTGAATTCAAAAGACATAGTAATAACTTTTATAGATTTGTAAAAGGCATTTGACTCGTTTGGTAAAGAAAACATAGATAAAATAATACGTGAATTTGGAGTTAATAATAAATTGGCCAACTTAATACGTGAAACACTAACTGACACGATATCAAAAGTAAAATTTATGGATGAGATATCTATACCTATTGAGGTAAATATAGGTGATGATGATTAATCACCTCTTCTATTCATCTGAGTTCTAGGAAAAATTGTCAGAATATGGTAGGTAAAACTAAAAGAACAAAACGTTTCGCCAGTTAATTTAGGAAGAGAGAACTAAGGCATTGAAATAAGTAGCCTAGAATTTGCAGACGATTTTGCTATAATGTCAGACAACCTAAAAAGTGCAACAACACAAATCAATCTCTTGGAAGAGATAGCTGACAAAACAGGTTTGAAATGCTTAGTACTAAATTATAGATTAGATAAACTAGATGTACCAGAAAGGAGAATCATGAGGATAATTTTAGGTCCAGTGAAAACAACAAAAGTATGGAAATTAATATCTTATGCTGAAATATACAGGAACATAGAGGGCATAACTGAAAGGATAAGGAAATGAAGACTGCAATTTTTGGCCATATTTTCAGAATGGATGAAAACAAATTAAAAAAAGGACACTAGTGTACCGTTGGGAGAAAAAGGCAACAACAAGTCGGATCAAGAGGTAAAGAAAGATCTAGAAAGATATAATATAAGTGAGGAAGAAACGATAGACACAGAGATTCTTAGAAAGTGGGTATTAAGAATGGAAAAATTCCAAGGTAGATTGGTGGAGAAACCTGGTGCAAAGTGGTCTGAGAACAGAAAAAAGAGCACAGTGGAAAGATGAAGGAATATTGGAGGGAACGAAAAAGAAAACAGCTAAGTATGAAGATTTGAAATTGGTATGGGGTCCCCAGCAGGCCTCATCGAAAAAATAAGAATAGAAATATAATAAAAATAATAACGATAATAACGACCATAATAATATTAACAATAATAACGATAACAACAATAATAACGATTATAACGATAATAACGATAATAACGATAAAAACGATAATTACAATAGTAACGATAATAATAATAATGATAATAATAATAAGAATGATAAAAATGATAATAATGATAATAAAGACAATAATGTTAATAACGATAATAATAATTGTTACGATAATAACATTATTAACAATAATAATAACCATAACATAAATAATAACGGTAATAACAGTAATAAAAATAATAATAAAAATAATAAGAATAACGATAATATCGATAATTACGGTAATAGCGGTAATAACGATAAAACGATAATAACGATAAAACGATTACAATTATAGTAACATTGATAATGATAATAAGGAAGATAGAAGTAATAAAAACGCTAACCACGATAATGATAATATCGATAACGATAACGTAAATATCGATAATAATATCGATTATAACGATAATAATGGTAATAATAACGATAATGATAGTAATAATAATAATAATAATGATGATAATAACAATAATTACAATAATAATAATAAAAATGTTAATAACGATAATAACGATCATATCAATAATAATGATAATAATAATAATAAAGATAATAACGATAATAACGGTAATAACGGTAATAACGATTATAATGATAATAACGATAATAACGCTAATAACGATAATAATATCATAATAATAATAATTACTATAATGAAAATAATTACTATATTAATAACGGTATTAGTAATAATAATAATAATAATAATAATAACAATAATAACAATATTAACGGTTATAATGATAATAACGACAATAACATTAAAGGCGTTAATATTAACGATAATAACGAAAATAATCTTAATAATAACGATAATAATGAGTTGTTCATAACGTAATTTCGTATTTTTAATGAAAATAAAATACAATTTTCCTATAATGAACAAATATTTTATTAAATTATTTATTGGCCATTCTGGTTCATTACGTTTTGCCATCCATCTGGTAGTAGAATTATTTGACGATCATAAAATTTTTGGTGATTCCTGACAAAAAGCCGATCGAGGTTATATTTGACCAACTCATTTGAAGTGAAGGTTTTACCGTCTAAAAAATTTTGTAGTGACCGTAACAAATAATAATCCGAAGATGCCAGTTCTGGATAATATGGTGCGTCTGGCATTCTAGCCCATTCAAGCTGTAAAAGCTTTTGGCGATAGATCAATCTTGTATTGGGTCTCGCATTATGTTGTTGGAACACTTCACCTATTCTGTTGATTAATTCTGGCCTTTTATGTTGAAATGCATCAGCCGGTTCGTCCAGCTGATGACAGTTGACTTCCGAATTACTTGTTGTGTTATCCGGTAAAATCTCGAAAATAAGATTCCTTTAAAATCCCACCAAACAGATAGTATCATCTTTTTTTGATGGATATTTTGGAAACTTGTGGAAATGCTTTGATCCGGCACATCTTTTTTGCTCCACGATCTCTTACGTTTGACATTGCTATGTACAACCAATTTTTCGCCACCACTAATGATACGCTTCAAAAATGGATACTAGAAATCGAGGAGAACCACTCCCGTTCTGGTCTGCCGTACCGAACTAACGTCTACCTCTGCAGCACTGATCTTGATGCGCTGGTGGATAGCACCGACTACGTCTGCGTAGATTTTACTCTTGCGTAGATTTCAGGTGGATCGCGTCCGGCTTCGTTCTCTTTCTCAGCCTGCCCTTCGATTTGCTCGGCTTCTTTTTCTCCTGCGGTGGGGATTTGGTCGCCTTCTGCGAGGGTGTTTCCTCATTTTTTTCTTCTTGACGACCTCCGTCCACTTAGTGGCTTCGACAGTCGTCGCCTCTTGCATCGGTCATATGAGGCTTTCTACAGGGAACTGCGGCGGGATTGTAGCTGCTCTCTTGTTTGTGCTAACATCTGGTATAGAGTTGGCCCGTGGCCGTTGAGAGACATGGAAGAGGATCCTCGCTCCCTCATTGACTATGCTCGAGGTTTATACATAAACTCGAGGCAGTCAATGATCTCCTCCAATTCCGGGAACCCTTGCTTGATCGCATTATATACGTTCGGCTGTCTAGTCACAGACGCACTCATATTGGCAAGGAAGAACCTCGCTTGCCCGAGTTTCTCTCTCTCTCTTTATCTTGTATTGTCCCTTTCGAAGGCTGAGAACCTCCGTTATTGACGCCTTGAACAGCGATGTCACTTCCAATTGATACTGGATTGTTTTTAATTTCTTGTTATTGAATTTGATTTATAATTTGATTCTCCATAGCTTGTTTGATACTCCAGAGTGCCAGGCCGCCTCTGAACGCCGTGTCTCAGGATGAGGGGGGGTGATAACCTTCACAACTACTACCACTGTTGCGAGAGCATTTGGCTATAAGAGCGGGAATGAAGTATCCGCCATTGCCGTTCACATACTTCCTTCATCGACATCCTGACACTCGCCTGGGTGCGATGCGTTGTCGCTGGGAGTTTCCACGATAACTGCGCTTTATGAATCATCCAGCACATCTCGTTCGGGCAGATTGTACTCTGCGTAGCTCGGGTCCCCACGGGGCTATTCGTCGAAAGAAAAGAAATGCTCAAATCCTCCCCTCGGGGAAATAATAAAATTAATATTACTATTTTATTATTAAACTAAATTAGACAAGGTCCATTAGCATAACCACGAACTCGTTCGCGTTCCTCTAAATAAATCATTGAATATATAAAACCAGTTGTAGAGTGTCGCGTCACTTTATTTACTGCTGATCGAAACGCCTCTGACGCGATGATGATAAGTATTTCATAAACTGCGGACGATATAATGATAAGTACAGCCGTGAGTAGTGTAGAACACGCTAATTGCGTATGCTATGGCTGCCAATAAGGGCGACACTTGTTCGCCAGAGGTTCGAAAAATTAGCTATAGTTCATGCCACTACCAAGTAGATCATGGTCAATTCCACAAGCCAACAACAAAGGGCGGCGCATTATTAGTTGCAGTAGTATGTGCAAATTGCGGAGACGACGGAGTGGCCATCGTAATCTAGAATGGATAGTGCTGCATGAGTCCTCGGTGGACAGTAGAGTCTGCCGACCAGCCATAGAATATAGGTCGCAAAAGTAACACGAACTAGAAGGCAACATCCGGAATGGAGTCCTTAGCCACGACAATAAAACCGAACAAATTTTCACAAATAATTCGATAGATGTTCGATCTCTAGTCATGAATATTTTCGTAATTAATATTGATAAAAATGACAATAACGATAATAATGATAACAATAATAACGATAATAACGATAATAACGATCAGAACGATAAAAATAATAACAATAATATCGATAATAACGATAATATAAATAACAATAATAACGATAATTTCGATTATAACGATGAAAATAATAATGATAATAACATAAATAACGAGAATAATAAAAACAATAGTAACAATAATAATGGAAAAAACAATAATAACGATAAGTATGTTAACATTAATATAAAAATAACGGTAAAAACGATTTTAAAGGTAATAATAATAAGATTAATAACGATAATATCAATAATTATAAAAATTATATTATCGATAACAACGATAATAATATTAACAATAATAACGATAATGACAATAATAACGTGAATATTAACAACAGTAATAAAGGTGATAACGATAAGAACGTTAATAAAAATAATATAGATATTAATAATAATAATATCTACAATAATAAAAATAATAACGTTAATAACAAAAATAAAAATATCAACGATAATCACGACAATGACGATAAATCCATAATAATAATAATAACAATAAGATCGATAATAATGATTATAAGGATTTTAAAAATAATACTAATAATAACGATAATAGCGATAATAACGATAATAACTATAATAATCATAGCAATGACCACAATAATAACGAAAATGACAATAATGATAATAATAACGATTATAACGATAATAATAATCATAACAATAATATCGAGAATAAAGATAATAACGATAATAGCGTAAATAATAATAATAACGATAACAACGATAATAATGTTAATATAAATAATAACGATAATAATAATAATAATAATAATAATAAGTATAAAAATAATAACATTAATTTCGAAAATAACAATAATGATGATAATTATGTTAAAAACATTAATAACGATATTAATTATAACAATGACTACAATAATAATGATAATAACGATAATAACGATAATACCAAAAAGAACGATAAAAATAAAAATGATAATAACGATAATAACGATTATAATCATAATAACGATAGTAACGGTAATAGCGATAATAATAATAATAATAATAATAGTAACATTAATAAACATAATGACGATAAAAACGTAAATAACATTAACAATAATAACGACAATTACAATAGAAACTATAATAAAAATAAGAAGAATATCAATATTAACGATAATAACGAAAATATCGAATATTGCGATATTAATATTAATAATAGCAACAATAATAACGATAATAACGCTAATAATAAGAACAATAATAACGATAATAACAGAATATCTGTAATAATAATAATAACAATAATAATTATAAAAGCGATAATAACCATAGTAAAAATAGTAATAATAACCATAATAACGATAAAATCGATAATAACGATGACAATAAAAACAATAATAATAATAATAACGATAATAACGATATAAACTACATTAACGATAATAATGATAACAATAATAATGATGATATCGGAGTTCCATTATGGAGTCGATTCGGAAGGGACGTATCGCTGAGCGCTCCGCATTTCGTGCGACTTTTCGTAATTTTTTCCATTCCATCGGCTCTAAGTTTCATACCTTGATGGTGAATTGCTAAACGGCGAGCATGTGGAGATAATAATCGGTTTAAGAGATCGAACATCCTTCGTGTTTTTTGTGAAAGTGTGTCCTGTTTCATGTCGAGGCATTGTTCGCCATTACGTGGGATTTGCGGGACCTATTTTCTATGGTTGCACGGCAGGCCCGTTCTCGCATCGAGGTCTTACTCAGCGCAATCTACTCCAGGAAACGATGGCAGCGCCTCCTGCAGCGCAGGTGTCATCTACAATTATGATTAGAGTTTGACCGCCGTTTAGGATTGGCTGATAGAGCGGACCAAGAACCACGAGGTATGGGACGCCATCTCTGATGTTGCCCAGTGCTGCCATCTGGGCCGTGATAGTTCTGCTAACTATACTCTATAGCTGGACGGAAGACTCGTCGTTTTATCCAGGACTCATGTTATGCTGCGCCATCTACTCTGGACAACGGCGGAAATGCCGCCGCCAACGCAAGCGGCGTCTACTTTCACCTCTAGGAAATGCGAGATATCTTTCTTCATCGCATAGGAGGCGCTTCTGTCAGCATAAAAACAAAAGCACGCGACAGTCAACGGGTGGTTTTATATATCCAATGCTTTATTTGGAGGAACACGGACGCGTTCGTGGGTATATTTAGATGCGGAAGGCATCTACTACTATGAATAACAAAGGACCGTCCTCTGGTGGTTGGTTCTTTGAGTCGACCAAGATCCACATGGTACTGGACGCCATCTCGGAAGTGTGCCAGTGCTGCCAACTAGGACATGTTATTTCCGCGAACTATTCTCCATGGCTGGAAGGCAGATTCGACGGTCCACCGAGGACTCATGAAGCGCCAGCTAATATTGACTACGACGGTAGTGCCACAACCAACGCAAGCGGCACAAACTTTCATGATAGAGAAATACGAAATACTAATCTCCAGCGCATAGGGGGCGCTTCGATCTGGCGAAAATATAAAATAAAATCACTCACAGTCAACTGTAGGTTGTATATTTCCAATGCTTCAATTCGTAGGAACGCGGAGGCGTTCATTATGATATACATGGAACTCGTCAAATTTCAAATTTCAATTTATTTACATATAATATACATTCATTAAAAAGAATAATACAATGGCATTATTATTATTATAAACCATGGGAAGAAGTGGAGCATTCCTCTTCTCCCGACGAGTAGCACTGTCGGGATCCGAGATAAGAGGAGTACAACCTCACAAAAAAAAACCAGTGCTCATCTGGCCCGTATGACAGCACCCTGTAAGAGCCCCAAGCCAGGGTTACGACAGGGCCATGAGGACTAGCGGGTACGTTGACGCTGCCCGAAAGGGATGTGCGAAATGGAACGTAAGGCGGGGTTCTCGTGGAAAACACCCGGCGTCAACGCGTCGCACCCACGGGAGTGTCAGGATGCCGATGAAGGAAGCAGGTGAACGGCAAGGGCGGATGCTTCATTCCCGACCTTATAGCCAAAAGCTCTCGCAACAATGGGGGTAGTTGCGAGGGTGATCACCCCCCCACATCCGGAGACACCGCGTTCGGAGACGGTCGGGCACCCTGGAGGAAAAAAAACAACTACATGGAAAATAAAAGTATCAACAAGATAAATTTAAAGCAACTAAATAATATACAAGAAAACAACTCAGAATCACCTGTAAAAAAAACATCGCTGCTCAAGGCGACAAAAACGTAGGCTCTCAGCGTACGAAAGGGACACCACAAGATGGAGAGACAGAGAAACTCGCGTAAGCGAAATTCCTCCCTGCAAAATTGAAGTTGGCTATTGCAAGACGACCAAATGTGAACAATATGATAAAGCAAGGACTCCCAGAACTGGAGGAGATAATAGATAGTCATGAGTTCATCTATTAATCTCGAAATGAGGTAAATAAGGGAGCGAGGAAACTCGACCGAGTTTCTCAGAGCCCTTGGGGAAATTCTGCAACTGAATCCGGCGCAAGTAAGAGAGTAGCCACAAGCCCGCCGCAGTTGCCTGATGAAAGCCTCAAAAAACCGAGGCAAGAGGCGACGACGACCGAAGCCACCATGTGGTCGGAGGTCGCCAATAAGAGAAGAAACAAGGAGAAATCAGCTAAGAAGGCAATGGAACACCCACAGGAGGAAGAAAAGGAGCCGAGCAAATCGGAAGACAGGCCGAGAAAAAGAACGAGGCCGGGCGCGATCCTCCTGAAACCTGCGAATGGAAAATCATACGTAGACGTAGTCGGAGATATTCACCAGTGCTTTAAGACGACTGCCGCACGGGTAGACGTTAGATCGGTCCGGCTGACCAGAACCGGCGGAGATTTCCTCGAACTCAAAAGGACCACTGCGGATATTAGGGCCTCATTCGCTGAAATCCTGAGGAAAGATGTAGGACAAACGAGCAGCATCACGGAAGTAGTTCCTAGAGCTACGCTCGAGATACGGGACTGCGATTGTTGCACATCTGTGGTGGAAGACAAGGAGGCCCTAAAGAGGACCCTGCCAGACTACGCGGGAAAATTAGAGGTGAAATCGACGAACCCCAACGCGAGACAACAACACCTAGCCCTCGTCAGACTAAAAAAGGAAGCAGCTGGAAGCTTTTAAAGGCCGGCCTAGTGCTGGTCGGTTTCATCAGCTGCAGGGTTAGGCGAAGAACGGAAGAGAGTCGATGCTAACACTGTCTGGACTACGGTCACTATAGCGCCTCGAGAAAGGGCCCTGATAGCAGCAAGTATTGTCATTTCTGCGGTAGCACAAGTCACAAGGTCAAAGACTGCAAAGTCAGCGAGTCTACTTGTTTCTTGTGCTCCAATAGCGAGGATGATTCTAAGAAGCACCTAGCAGGATCAAAGGCCTGTAAAGATTTCCAGGAGGCGCATGCAACAGCCAACAAGAGGAAGACAAGGTGAGAGTACTTCAGGGTAATCTCAATAGGAGCTGGACGTCGCACCACTTCCTAACCCAGCTCTGTTCTGAGAAAAAACCTGATATAGTTTTAATCAGCGAACAGTACCGGGACAGAGAAGGAATAGGATGGTACGAAGACGAATTCGGTACCTCGGCCATCTGAATCCCAGATCCCCGACAAATTCATGTGTCGGAACAAGTATCCGGTCGCGGTTACGTTTGGGTGAGACATAAATCGGCGACATATGTTATCGTATACCTCACCACGAACGACCGGATAGACGACTTCCAGACCAAATTAGACGATCTGGAAGACGCACTGAGGGAAAGGCAAGGGCATCTCATCGTGGCAGGTGACCTCAACGCCAAAGCTCTCGAATGGGAGGAGACCAGGCCGGACTCCAGAAGTGGACGAATCATGGAGTTGGTGTCGACACTACAGCTATCAGTATTAAACACAGGCTTGACATCAACCTTCGATAGGCCTGGCTACAGAGAAACAATTCCGGACGTCTCTCTAGCCAATGAACAACTGGTGGCAAGATTCGCAGGCTGGCAGGTAATTGAAATCAATCAAAATCCGTGAGGATTATGGTATCAGATCGTCACAAGTAAGCTGGGGACACGAATGAAAGGTATCCCTCAGGACGCTAGAATGTTGGAATTCATTCTGCATACTCTATTCCCCTCACAGCCGAAGAGAGAGATTAGCACGGCAGCGCCTGGCATAAGGCGCCACAATTTACAGAAGTGCAGTTATTCAGGGCCGCATCATCTATGCGGAAGAAGAAAGCTCCAGGACCTGACGGACTTCCAGGAGAATTAATTAAAGCTGTCGCGGAGAGTCACTCTGAGTCTTTGCTATACATGTATAACATATGCCTCCGGGAGGGCATCTTCCCCGCCTAGTGGAAGAAAGCGAGTCTTGTTCTCATCAGCAAGAGTAAGGGTCCAGCAGATACAGCTTCGTCATACAGAACCTTATGTATGCTCGATACAGCTAGCAAGCTCCTGGAGAAGCTGCTTAGGCCACGGCTGCACGCAGCCGTGAGGGCAGCGTGGGATCTTGCTGCCCTCCAATATGGATTTCGATCAGGCCTCTCCACCATCCACGAAGTTCAGGAGATTGTCACGGCCGCTAATATGACGGAACGCGGGAATCACCATTCCCTCCCTTTATGTCTGCTGGCCACCATAGACGTGTGAAACGCCTTCAACTCCGTCAGGTGGGACTTGGCAATGGAAGCGCTCGAACGTAATTTCAGAGTCCCGGGGTACCTTCTCCGAAAACTCGGGGAGTATCTAAACGATCGCTTCTTAGAATACAATACTGACGATGGTCCAAGAAGCTTGGAACTGACATCGGGGGCAGCTCAGGTCTCCATACTAGGACCGGATATCTGGAATATTTCCTACAACGGTATCCTACATATGGCAGTTCCTGAAGGTGCTTTCTGATTGGGTACGCAGATGACATTGCAGTTGTCATAACAGCAAGAGACGCGTAGAGGGCACAGCTGGTGCTCAACCAGGTAATGCGCAGAGTCATCTCCTGAATAGAAGGACACGGGCTAACCTTAGCAGCCCAGAAAACAGAGATCGTGCCACTAACGAAGAAGCACATCAACACCTTGCGCAGTTTCACCGTAGGAGACGCGACGGTCCAGACGAAGCAGTCCGTCAGGTACCTAGGAGTAACCCTCGATTGCAAACTCACTTACGGAGAGCATATATTAAGGGTAGATGACAAGGCGACAAAAGTAATTGTCACGCTGGGCACACTCATGGCCAATGTCAACGGCCCCAGGCCGTGCATTAGGCGACTATTCATGCGTGTCGCCGAAGTAGTGATGCTGTAGGCGCAAAAGTATGGGCCGAGGCGCTGCGAAAGGAGAATTATCGCAAGCGCATAGCCGCGGTACAGATGAGGGGCGCTCTCCGAATCGCGTCGTCCTACCGCACGGTCTCTGAACTCGCGGTGCTATTGGTCGCGGGGGTAATACCGATAGATCTACTAGCCCAGGAGAGACAATTCGTCCACCAGCAGAGGTCCGTTTTGGGCAAGGAGGAGGCACCAAGGCTCGCCTGGTATACCAGCATCGAGACCTGACAAAGCAGATGGGTCCAGGTTACTAGGGGCAGATGGACTGCCCGACTCATCGGTCGACTTGACAACTGGATAAACCGGGAGGCGGGAAAGGTAGATTTCTACCTCTCCCAATTCCTGACTGGGAATGGCTTATTCTGTTCCTACCTCGCAAAGATGAGGAAAGCAGCAGATGGCAACTGCTCCTATGGCGACTCAACCGTTGACGACGCCCACCACACATTTTTCATATGTGCACGTTGGAGCGCCGAACGATATGCCTTGGAGCAGGAGCTCGGAGACATCTCGCCGGAAAACATTGTGGAGAAAATGCTGCGAGGGCAGAAGCAGTGGAACATGGTTGCCTACTACGTGAGGGCAATCTTATGTAAGAAGAAGAAGGAGATGGACGGCCCATAGACGTGCCTCAAACGTTGCTCCAGGTTCCTGCACGTAGAGCCAAATTGAGGGAGTCCAATTAATGGAACATGATGTAGTGGTACCATCCCGATGTAATGTCACATGACGGTGCCGGAATGGTATCAACATGCCACCAGGATGGATATGAGTTTAGTCGGTAGTGCCTATTTTAACGCTGAGCACGACATTCCAGGGACTTTAACTGGGGACCCAAATGGTAAAGGGTTCCTATAGGGCCTCTGGGTCAGTGCGTATAGCTAAGCATTCTCAGACCATCAAAAAAAAAATAATAATGATGAAATCGATAATAGTTAAAATATTTATAACAATAATAACAGTAGTGGCGATAATAATGTTAATAATAATAACAAAAATAAAGTAAATAATGAAAGTAACGATCCTAATAATAATTATAATAAAATAAAAACGATTTTAACGAGTATAACGATAGTAATAATAATAACAAATCGTAACGACAATAACGACAATTACGATAATAATAATAAAAAAAAATAATCCAATAACAATAAATACGATATTAACGATAATAACGATAATATTAAAAACAATAATAACGATAATATCAATTATAACTATAATAGTAAAGATAATAAAAACAATAATAACGATAATTACGTTAATGGCGGTAATAATAATATTATCAATAAAAACGATAATAATGGTAATAACGGTAAAAGTAATAACAATAATAACGATAATAAGGATCATAATAATACTTACAATTACGATAAAATGATAATATCGATAATAACGGTTATCATATTAATAGCAATTATACCAATAATACGATAATCACGATAATTATAATAATAACAATAATAAACATAATAACGTAAATAACGATAATAACGAAAATAGTAATAATAACGATGATATCAATAATAATGATAATAATAATAATAATAACAATCATAACGATATTAACAATAATAGCGATAATACCGATAATAACGATAGTAATAATACTAACGATAATAACAATAATACCAATAATAATAATAAAAATTATAATGATAACGATGATTAACATACTAATAAAAATAATAATATTAATAAAGATAATAACGATATTAATGTTAATAATAATAATTTTAAATAAATATAAACGATAATAATGGTAGTAACAAAAATTATGATAACAATATTAAAGATAATAACGATAATAACGATTATAACCCTAAGAATAGAAACAATATTAACAATAAAAGCGATATTATCAATGATAATAATGAACAGAATAACTATAATAATAATGAAAATATTATCGATAATATCGGTAATAACGATAAAAAAGGTAATAGCGACAATAATATTAACAATAATAAAGTCAATAACGATTATAACGGCAATAATAATAATAATAATAATAATAGTAATAATAATAACGCTAATAAAAATACTAGTAATAATGGCAGTAAAAAGGATAATAAATGTATAAAGAATGATAATAATATTAACGATAATAACGATATGAGTCATACTACCGATAATAACTATAATAACGATAATAATAATAATGAAAATATATATAAATAATAACGATAGTAACGATAATACCGATAATAATGATAACAATAACTACTATAATAAAGATATTAATAATAACACTAATAACGATAATAACGGTAATAATAATAATAACAATAATAACGATAGTAACGATAATATTAATAATAATAATGTATAATAACGATTATAAATACAATATTTTTAAAAACGATAACACCGATGAAAACCATAATAACTATAATAGCGATAATAGCGACAATAGTAATAATAACAATAATAGCGATAATATTAATAAAAACAAAATTTATAATAAAATTTAATAAATAATCACTATAATAACGATAATAAGGATAATAACGATATCAATAATAATATTAATAACAATAATGACGATAATTACGATAAGAACTGTATTATTAATATCAATAATAATTATAGTAACAATAATTACAATAATAAAAATAACAATAATAACGATAATAGCGATAATAACGATAATAACGATAACAATGATAATGTACATAATAAGAATAAAAAATATAAGAACTATTTCGATAATACGACAATAACGATTAAAATAATAATACTAACTATAAAAACAAATATGACGATAATAATTATAATAATACTAACGATAATAACGATAATAAAGATAATAACAGTAATAATGTTAATATCAATTATAACGATAATAACAATAATAACGGTAATGACGATAATAACGATGATAATAGTACCATTAATAGCGATAATAACGTTTATATTGATTATAACAGTATTAATAAATGCAATAATAACGATAGAAACGATAATAATGATAATGACGATAAAGTTGATGATAATAATAATAATAATAACAATAAAATAATAACGATTATAAGCTTTAACGATAATAATGATAATAATATTAACCATAATAACGATATTAACAATAATAATAATAACAATAATACCGATAATAACGACAATAACAATAATAATAATTACAATAATAACGTTAATAATAACAATAGTAGTAACGTTAATAACGATAATGACGATAATAACGATCTCAATACTAACGATTATAACGATAATAACTATATTAATAATAACGATATTAACAAAAATAACAATAATAATGATAACTATAAAATTTATAATAACTATAATAATAATAATAATAAAGATAATAATGATAATAACGATATTAATAATAATAAAATCTACAATAATAACGATTATTAAGTCAATAATAAAAATAACATTAATAACGAAAATGACGGTAATGACGATGAATAGATAATAATAATAATAACAGTAACAATAATAACGAATATAACGATAATAATAGTAATAATAATATAAACGATGAGAACGTTAATAGCGATAGTAATAGTAACAATATTACCGTTAATAACGATTATATCGATAACATAAGTAACGATAATAATGATAATAACCACAATAATGATAACAATAATAACGATAATAGGGATAATAATTATAACAATAATAACGTTAATAATACTTACTAAAATAATGATAATAAAGATAATAATGATAATAACGATAACAGAAATAAAGATAACAGTGATTAGAATGATAAGGATAATAACGATAATAGTAATAATAACTATAATAATGATTATAGCGATAATAAAAATAATATTAATAATCACGATAATAACTATAAAAACGATAATAATAATCAAAACTATAGTAACGAAATTAACGATAATAACAATTATGAAAATAATAACAGTAACAATAATAAATGTTATTACGATAATATCAATAATAATAATAATAGTAATAACGGAAATAACGAAATTATCGACAATTATAATAATAATAATAGAATAATAAGATATTGAGGATTATAACAATTATAATAATAATAATAATAACGATAATAATAATAACAATAATAATGATTATAACGATAATTACGATAACAACGATAACATCTTCAACAATACTGACGGTAATAACGACAATAATAATAATAATAATAAGAATAATTACGGTTGTAACGATAATAATAATAATAAAATCAATATAAACGTTAATAACTATAATAACAATAAAAATGGAAAGAATGATAATAATAATAACGATATTAACGATAATAATATAACAATAATAACGAAAATAACGAAAATAACAATTATAATATAATAATGTCGATATTAACGATAATAATGATGATAATAATAACGTTAATAACGATAATAACGATCATAACGATAATAATAATAATAATAATAATAATAATAATGATAATAACAATAATTATAAGAATTATTATAACTATAATAACGATAATACCGATAATGACGATAATAATATTAACGATAACAACGATAATTATAATAACAATAATATCGATAATAACGATAATAATAAAAACAATAATAACAATATAAACGATAACAACGATTATATCAATGACAATAAGTATAATAACAATTAAAACAATAGTAAGGATAATAAAAGTAACAACGAAAATAACGAGTATGACGATAATAAAATTACCAATGTTATTGTCGGTAATAATAATATTGACTATAATAACGAAAATAACGATAATAACGATAATAACGATAATAACGAGAATAATAATAATAAAAAAATAACGATAATAACAATAATAATGATAATAGTGACATTTACGATAACAACGATAACAACATTAACAATAATGACGATAGGAACGACCATAATCTTAAAAATATTAAGAATAATTACGGTTGTAATGGTAATAATAATAATAATAACAACAATATTAACTATAATAACAATAATAAAGATAATATTAATAATAACAATAATAACGATTTTAACAATAGTTATAAAAGTAATAATAACAATAATAACGATAATAACGATAGTAACAATTATATTAATAGTAACATTAATAATGATATTAAAGCAAATAAAAATAATAATAATAATAATAATGACAATAATATAAATAATAAAGATAATAACAATAATAACGTTAAGAAAATTATCGATAATATCGAGAAAACGATAATAACAATAATAATAACAAAAATAAAGTTTTTAACGATATTAATGATTACAAGCATAGCGATAATAACAATAAATACGATAATACCGTTAATAACGCTAACAACAATAATAACGATGATAATAATTACATTAATAACGAGAATAACGATAATAACGTTAATAACGATATTAACGATAATAATAATAACATTAATAACAATATGAACGATAATAATGAAAATAACGATAATAATAAATAAGATATTAACGATAATAATAATAACAATAATAACGATAATAACGAAAATGACGATTATAATAATAATTATAATAGAATAATGACGATAATAATAACGATAAATAAAAAGGATTATAACGATTATAACGATAATAACGATGATAATAATAACATTAATTACGATAATAACGATAATAACGATAAAAGCGATAATATCGATAAGAACAATATTAACGATAATATTAGGAACACTAATAACGATATTAACGATAATAATGATAATAATAAGAGCAATAGAAACGATAATAACGATAATAAGGATAATAATGATAATAATACGAAGGATAATAACGAGAATAACGATAATAACAATAATAACGAAACAATAATATCGATAAAAACGGTAATAACGATAATAATAATGATAATAATAACAATAATAATAGTAATAAATATAGTATCGATAATAATAACAATAATAGCCATAATAACTATAATAATGATAATAATAATAATGATAATAAAAAAACGTTAATAACGATAATAACGATAATAACTTTAATAATGATAACTATAATAACAAAAATAACAATAATAATGATAATATAGATATTAAAAATAATAATATTAACATGAATAACGATAATAATAATAACAATAATATTGATAATAACGATAATAACGTTAATCATAATAATAAATATATTTACGATAATAGCGATAATATTAATGACAATAATAACGGTAATAACGATATTGATAAAAACAATGATAACAATGAAAATGGTGATAACGATAATAACGATATTAACGATAACAATAAAAACGATAATAATGATTACATCAATAACAATAATAACGATAATATTGATAAAATTAATAAGTATAATAACGATTATATAGATGATAATAATATTAATGATAACAATAATAACGAAAGTAACAATAATAACAATAATAAAGATAATAATAGTAACAATAAAAACGATAATAACTATAACAATGATGACAATAATTACAGTAATAACAATAATAACGTTAATAATAAATACGGTAAAAACATAAGTAGCGATATTAACATTAATAACGATAAATACAATATCAAAAATAACATTAATAACGATAATGACGCTATTAATAATAATATTAGTAACAAAAATAGCGATAAAAAGGATAATAATAATAATAACAACAATGATAACGATAACAACAATAATAAAGAATTTAAGTTCATAACGATAAAATCAACAACAATAATTATGATAATAACAATAACAGCGATAATAACAGTAATAATAATAATAAATATAATAACGATAATAACGATAATAACGATAATAACGATATCAATATTATCGATAATAACGATAATAACGATAATAATAGAGATAATAATAACAGTAATAATTGTAATAACTATAATAACGATAATAATAATAACAATAATAGCGATAATAACGATATTAACTATAATATTAATATTAATAATAAAACAACGTTAATAACCGTATTAACGACAATAATACAAACAATAATAACGAAAATAACGATAATGACGATAATAACGATAACATTTATTACGAAAATAACGATATTAACGATAATAATAATGACAATATTAACGATAATTACGATAATAACAATAATAATAATAAAGGTAATAGCGATTATAACGCTAACAATAACAACAATAATAACGTTAATATCATAATAACGATAATAATTATAATAACGACAATAATAATAAGAATAAGAACGATTATAATAATAATAAAAATAATAATATTAATAATATTAACAATCAAAACAAAAATAACGATAATAACAATAATAACGATAATAATAGTAACAATAATAACGATAATAACGATAATAATCATAATAATAATAGCAATAATAACGATAATAAAGATATTAAGAATAATAATAATAGTAATTCTAAGAATAATAACGATAATAACGATAATATCGTTAATAATAATAAGAATAATAACGATTTTAACGATAATAACGATAAGAGTAATAAGTATGATAACGATTATAATGTTATTAATAATAATAATAATAACAATAATCACTATAGAAATGATAATAACGATAATAACGATAACAGTAATAAGTATTATAAGGATTATAACGATAACAATATAAATAATAATAGCAATAATCACGAGAGTAAAGATAATAACGATTATAACGTTATTAATAATAACAATATCTTTAATAATAACCATTATAACAATATTGACGATAATGATGAAAATAATGATAATAATAATAACAATAATAACGAGAATAACGATAATAACAATAAAAGATTAAACAATAATAATAACAAAAAAAAACTAACAAATAATAATAACAATAATAACAATATTAACGATAATAAGAATAAAAACGATAATAATAATAATGATAATAACGAAAAAGAAAATAATACTAAAAATACCAATAATAACGTTAATATCGATAATATCTATAATAATAAAAAAATATTAACGATAATAACGATGATAACGATAATTACTATAATAATAATAACATTATTAACGATAACAACGATAATAACTAATCTAATAATAACAACAATAATAACAATTATGATAAAAATAATAAGAATAATAACGATAATAACGAAAATAACGGTAAAAAACTTAATAACAATAATATTGACAATAACTATAATAATAATAACAATAATAACGATAATAACGTTAATAACTATAATAACAATAATAACGAAATTAACGATAATAACAATACCAGTAATACCGATTATAACGATTATAACAATTATAACGATAATATCGATAATAACGATATTATTAATTACAATAATAACGATAATAATGATAATAACGATATTAACGATAATAATGATATAATTAAATACAATAATAACAATAAAACGATAATAATAATATTAGTAATAACGTTATTAACGGCAATAACGTCATTATTAATTACAATAATTACGATAATAAAGATAATAACGATAATAATTTTACTAACGATAATAACAATAATACTAAAAATAATAAATATAATAACAATAATACCGATATTAATAATTACAATACTAGCGATAATAAGGGCAAAATACGATGATAAAAATTACATTAATAAAGCATATGACGAAAATAACGTTGATAATAATTACAATAATAACAAGAATATCGGTAATAACGATTAAGACCGTAATACAGATTATATCGTTAATAACGATAACAACGATAATATCGATAATATGGGTAATAATAATAATAATAAAGAATTAACGATAGTAACTATAATAATGATAAAAATAATAACAATAATAACTTTAAAAATAATAACAATAATAACGATAATAGCGATAATAACGATATTAACAATAATAATAATAACAATAATAATTAAAATAACGATAACAACGAAAAAAATAACGATATTAACAATAACGATAACAACGATAATAACGATAGTAATAATAATATCGATAATTTCGATGATATAGAAATTAATAGTGTTAATATTAAAATAATAACGATAATAACGATTCTATCGATAATAATAATAACAATAATTACGTTAATAAAGGTAACAATAATAACGATAATAATGAAAATACCGATAATAATAATAACGATATTAGCGATACTAATAATTACAATAAAAACGATATTAACAAAATAACGAATGAAATAATAATTATAATAGAATAATGACCTTAATAACGATAATAATGATAAAAATGATAACAATATTAACGTTTGTAATGATAATAGTGATAGTAACGATAACAATAATAACGACTATAATGATAATAACGATAGTAGTAATAACAATAATAACGATAATTACAATAATATTATAAATAATAATAACGAAAACAACGATAATAGTAATAACAATAAAAACAGTAATAACTATAATAACGATAATAATAATAACAGTAATTATGTTATTAACTATAATAACGATAATAATAATTACAGAAATAACGATAATAACGATAATAATGATTCTAAAGGTATTTACGATAACAGAAATAACGATAATAACGATAATAACCATGATAATAATAACAATTTTAACGACATTGAGGATAATAATAATAACATTAATAACAATTATAATAGTATAAACTATAATAACTTAAATTATAATTACTAAAATAACGGTAATAACGGCAATAATAATTATAATGATAACGATAATAATGATAATATCAATAATAATAATAATAATATTAAAATAGTAACGTTAATAAGTATCGTAAAGATAATAATAATATTAATAATAACAATAATAACGATGATGACCTTAAAAACGATGATAATAATAATTACAATAGCGATAATAACGATAATAATAATAATAATAACGATAATATTGACATTATCTATAATTATAAACATAATATTAATAATAGCAACCATAATAACGAGAACAATATTAACGATAACAACTAATTAACGATAACAATCAACACATTAATGACATTTATAACGATAATAATGAAAATAACAGATAATAACAATAACGACATTAATGTCAATCATTATAACAATAATAACGATAATAACGAAAATAACGATTTTAATAATATTTATAATAGAATAATGACGGTAATAACGATAATAAAGATAATAATGATAACAATAATAACGTTAATAACGATAATAACGGAAATAATAATAATAATGGTAACAATAATAAAGGTAAAAACAATAAAACGATAATAGTAATAATAACAATAATAACGATAATAACTGTTATAGCAATAATAATAATAATACCAATAATCACGATAATAACGATAACAACTATAATAACGAAAATAACGATAATAATAATAATAATAGTAACAGTAATAACTTTAATAACGATAACAATAATAACGATGATAAAGTTAATAAAGATAATAACGATATTATTAATTACAATAATAACGATAAAAACGATAATACGATGTTATTAATTACAATATTTACGATAATAACGATACTAACGATAATAATGATAATAATAATAATAATAATAAAATAATAATGATAAAAACGATATTAATAATTACAATAATAGCATTAATAACGATAATTACGATGACAAAAATTAGATTAATAACGAGAATGACGATAATAACGATGATAATAATTATATTAATAACGAGAATAACGATAATAATGTTAGTAACGACATTAACGATAACAATAATAACATTAATAAGGATAATATGAATAATTATAAAAATAATATTAATGATATCAACGATAATTATGATACCAATAATAACGATAATAACGAAAATATCGATTATAATCATAACATTAATTATAATAATAATGTTAATAATGAAAATACCGATAATAATATTAACTATAATAACGATAATAAAGAAATTAACGATTATAATAATATTTATAATAAAATAATGACGTTAATAACGATAATAATGATAATAATGATGAAAATAATAACGTTAATAACGATAATAACGATAACAATAATAACGACAAAAACGATAATAACAATAATAATAATACCAATATTAACAATAATAGCAATAAATATAAGAATAATAATAATAATAATAACGCTAATATCGATAACAATAATAAGGATAATAACGAAAATAACGATAATAACGATAATAGTAATAACAATAATAACAAAAGATGCAATAATTATATAAAAAATAAGAAGAATAGTAAAGTTAATAGCGAAAACAATAATAACGGTAATAACGAAAATATCGATAATAATAATAACAATAATATCTATAAAAGCGTTAATAATAATAATAAAAATAAACGCTATAATAACGATTATATAGATAATAATAATAATATTAATACTAACGATATTTACGATAATAACGATAATAACGATATTAATAGTAACAATATGAAGATAATTACGATTAAAATAATAACATTAATAACGATAATAACGATAATAACAATGATAATATTAACATTAAAAGGATTATAACAATAAAAATAATAACTTTACTAATGTAAATTCCATAATAATATTAACAGAAATATCGGTAATGACGATAATAACGATAAAAATATTAATAATAATAAAATAACAAAGAATATTACGATTATAACGATAATAATTACAATAATAATAAAATAATGACTATTATAAAGATTATAACGATAATAATAATAATAATAATAATGATGATAACGATAATAGCGATAATAACGATAACAATAATAACACAAATAATGATAAGTGCGATAATAACGATAATAACGATAACAATAATAACGATAATAATTATAATAACAATAATAAATATAATAACTGTAATAATGATAAAAATTATAACAACAATAATAACGATAATAATGATAATAATAATAATTATACTAAAATAATAACGATAAAATCTATTATAACGATAATAATAGTAACACTAATAAATAATAATAACGATAATAACGACAATAAAAATAATTATTAAAATAATAATAACAATAATAAATATAATAACAATAATAACGATAATAATAATAACTAAAATAACGACAATAATGATAAAAACGATAATAATAACAAAAATAATAACGATAATAACGATAAAGAGGATAATAATAATAACAATAACAACGATAATAATAATAACAATATTAACCATAATAACGATAATAATAAAAAGAATAATAACTAAATAAAAGAATAATAAATAAATAAAAGAATAATAAAGATAATGACGTTAATATTAACATCGATAACAACGATAGTAATGATAACATTAATAGCGATAATAACGATAATAATTATAACGATAGTAACAATTATAACAATTATATTATCATTTATAGTAATAATAATAGAATAATAATAATAATAATAATAACGATAGTTACGATATCAACGATAATATGAATAACAATCATGACGATAATAACGACAATAACGGTAATAATAATTATAATAACGAAAATAACGATATTATCGACAATAATAATAATAAGAATAAAATAATAACTATAATGACTATAATAATGATAATATCGATAATAATGATAATAATAATAGCGATAATAATAAAAAGTATAATAAAATAATAATTATAAAAACGATAATAGCGACAATAATAATAACTAAAAAACGATAATAACGATATTAACGAAAATAATAAATACAATAATAGCGATAATAAAAATAATGATATAAATAATATTTACAATAATAACAATAATAACGAGAATAATGATAATATCTAGATCAATATTAATTATATTTAAATAATAACTAAAAAAACGATAATAACGATAATAATAATAACACAAATAACGATTAAGACTATAATAACAAAAATAATGATAAAAATAATAACTATAATAACTATAATAAATATGTTAATAATATTAATAATAACGGTTATAATAATAATAATGATAATAACAATAATAATAATAACCGTGATACCGATAATAACTATAATAGCGGAAATAAAGATAATAATAATAATAATTATAACGATAATAATAAACTAATGACGATTATAATGATTATAGCGATAATAACAATAATAATAATTATAACGATAATAACGATATTAACTATAATAACGATTATAACATTAATAATAATAACAATAATGACTATAATAACAATAATAACGACAATAATAATAACGATAATAACAATTATAACGTTGATAATAATAATAACAATAAACTCTATAATAACGATTATATCGATAATAATAATAATAATACTAACGATATTTACGATAATAACGATAATAACGATATGAATAATACAATAATAACGATAATTACGATAATAATAATAACATTATTAACGATAATAACGATAATAACGATGATAATAATATCATTAATAAAGATAATAACGATAAAAACGATAATAAAGGTGACAACAATAACAATAATATCTATAGTAATCCACATTAATATTAACAGAAATAACTTTAATGACGATATTAACGATAATAGTATTACTAATAATAAATAAAAAGATTATAACGATTATAAAGATAATAATAACAATAATAATAATATAATGACGATGATAACGATTATAGCGATAATAATAATAATAATAATAACCATAATAACGATCATATTAATAAAAATAATAGTGATAATAGCGCTAATGACGATAATAATAATATTAATGTTAACAATAATAACGATAATGCGGATAATAATAATAACAATAATACCGATAATAACGATAATAATGATATTATTAATAACAATAACTACAATAAAGACAATAATAACGACAATGACGGCAATTATTTTAATAAGAAAAATAACGGAAATATCGGTAATAATAATAATAACAATTATAAAGATAATAACCGTTATGAAGATAATAACAATTCTAATATTAATAACGATAATAACGGTAGTAAAAATAAATACAATATATCCATATTTATGATTATATCGATAGTAATAATAAAATCTATAATAATGAAAATAAAGATAATAAGGTAATAATCATAACAATAATAAATAAATTAACGAAAGTAACAACAATAATAATAATAATAATATTAAAGAAAATAACGATAATAACGATAATAATGATAACAATAATAACGATAATAACGATAATAATAATAATAATAATAACAATGGTAACGATAATAAATATATTAATAATAATAACACCTACAATAATAAAGATAAGGACGTAAATAATAAAAATAACTATAATAACGATAATAATAATAATAATAATAATAATATCAACAATAATAACAATAATAACGACATTAATGAAACTATTAAAAATAACAATAACAATAATAATAATAATTATAACGATAATTACGATAAAAACGGTAGTACGAAAAATTACTATAATAACGATAATAATAATAAGAATAAACGTAATAATAACAATAATAACAATAATACCGATAATAACGGTAATAACAGTTAATCCGAAAATAATAATAACACTAATAACAATACTAACGATAATAACGATTATACTGATAATAATAATATTACAAATAATCACGATAATAACGATAACAAAGATAATAATAATAATAACTATAATAACGAATATAACGAAAATAAAGATAATAATATCATTAATAATAATAACAACAACAAAAGCAATAAAAACAATAACGTTAATTACGATAACTATGATAACATCAATAACAATATTAACAATAATATCGACAAGAACGATAGTAATAATAATAACAATAATAACGATAATAACGTTAATAATGATGATAATACTGATATCTATAACGATACCAACGATAATACAGATTAAAATAATGATTGTAATAAAATAATATCTATAAAAACGATAATGACGATAATAATAATAAAACTAATAACGATAATAACGATAATAACGATAATAACGATAATAACGATAATAATAATACTTATATAAAAATAATAATGATAAAAACTATAATAACGATAATAATAATATCAGTAATAAAGATAATAACGATAATAAATATAATGACGTTATCAATAATAACAATAATAACGACAATAACGAAATTAACGATAAAAACGATAATATTAACAACAATAATAACGATAATAAGGATAATAATAATAACGATAATAATGATAATAACAAAAATAACGATAATAAGGATAATATCAATAATAACGATAATATCGATAATAAAGATTACGATATTAATAATAACAATAATATAGATAATAATGATAATAACTTTAACAATAATAATAATAATAAAATAATGTTAATAACGGTAATAACGATAATAATAAAAACAAAAATAACGATAATGAAGATGATGACGATAATAACGATAATAACGATAAAAATAATAATTGTTATAATTTTAATAATTATAACAATAATAACAATTATGACGATAATTACGATAATAAGGTTAACATCAAAAACAGTAATAATGTTAATAACGATAATATCGTTAGTAACAATAATAACGATAATATAGTAACAATAATAAATATAATAACAATAATAACGTTAATAACGATAAAAACGTAAATAATAATAATAAATGTAATAACGATAATAACGATAAAAACGATAATAATAATAATAATAATAATAATAATAATAATAATAACGATAATAATGAAAATAACGGAATTAATAATAAGACTAAGAACGATTATAACATTTATAAAAATAATAATTATAAAACTAATAACAATAAGAAAGATAATAACGGTAATAAAAATAGTAGTGATAATAATAGTAACAATAATAACGATAATAAAGAATATGAGGATAATAATAATAATAATTCTAACGACAATAACTATAATAACGATAATAACTTTAATAATAATAATAGTAATAAGATAGAAACGATAATAACGGTAACAACGATATTGATAAAAACAATAATAACATTGAAAATGATGATAACGATAAAAACGATATTAACGATAACAATACAAAGATAATAATGATAACATCAATAACAATAATAACGATAATATTGATAAAATTAATAAGTATAATAACGATTATAACGATGATAATAATATTAATAATAATAATAATAATAATAATAATAATAATAATAATAATAATAATAATAATAATAATAACGGTAATAAAAATAGTAATAGTAATGGCAGTAAAAAGGAAAATAAAGGTAATAAGAATGATAATAATATTAACGATAATGACGATAAATACCAAAAAATTATAATAAAAATACTATCGATAATAACTATAATAACGGGAATAGAGATAACAATAATAACGGTAATAACCAATATAAGGATAATTACAGTAATAATAATAATAACAAAAATAACGATAATAACGATAATATTAATAATAACAATAATAACGTATAACAACGATTATAAATACAATAATTATAATAACGATAACAGCGATGATAACCATTATAACTATAATAACGACAATAACGATAATAGTAATAATAACGATAATAGCGATAATAGCGATAATAACAATATTTATAATAAAAATAACAAAAATAATAACATGAATAACGATAATAACAATAATAATAATGACAATAATAAAGATTATAACGATAATAACGATAATAACTATAAAAATAATAACTATAATAACTAAAATAACGATAATAACGAAAATATTAATAAAAATAATAAAGATAATAGCGGTAATAGCGGTAATAATAATAAAAATACAGATAATAACGATAATAACGATAATAACTACAACAAAAACAACAATAATAACTATAATAACGATAATAATAATAACAATAATACCGATAATAACGATAATAACGATAATAATAATAACAATAATACCGATAATAACGATAATAACGATAATAATGATAATAACGAAAATAAAAATAAAAATATTAACGACAATAACGATAATGATAGTAACAATAATAATAATAACGGTGATACCGATAATAACAATAATAATAATAACAATAATAACGATAATGACTATAATAATGATAACATCGATAATAATGATAATAATAATGAAATATAAGGATAATTATTATTATAACAATAATAATAATAACAATAATAAAGATATTAACGAAAATAACGATAAGAATAATAATAATAATAGCAATACTATCGGTAATAACAATAATAACGACTATATCGATAATAAGAATGATAATTATATAATAACGTTAATAACAATTATAGCGATTATAAAAATAACAATAATAACGGTAATAACGATATTAACGATAATAACGATAATAATAACAACAATAATATCGATAATGACAATAATTATAAAAATAATTATAACGATAACATCCATAATAATAATAACATTAATGACGGTAATAACAATAATTATAAAAATAATAATTACGATAGCAACGATAATAGTAATAACAAATATAAAGATAATCACAATAATTATAAAAATAATATTAACGATGACAATGATAATAATATTAATAACTATAATATCGAAAATAACGATAATAACGATAATTATAATACCAATAATAACAATAATAACAATAAATATAAAAATAATAAGAAAAATAATAATGCTAATAACGATAACAATATAATGATAAAAACGGAAGTAACGATAATAATAATAACAATAATTACAAAAATATCGGTAACAATAATAATAATAAAGAATTATATATTATTTATATATTATAAATGTAATAATAAGAACAATAATAACGATAATAACGATAATAATGATAATAGTAATAACAATATTAACGAAAATTGCAATAATTATAAAAATAATAAGAAGAATAATAAATTTAATAGCGAAAACAATAATAACGGTAATAACGAAAATATCAATAATAATAATAACAATAATATCTATAAAAGGGTAAATAATAATAATAAAAATAAGCGCTATAATAACGAGTATATAGATAATAATAATAATATTAATACTCACGATACTTACGATAATAACGATAATAACGATATTAATAATATCAATATTAACGATAATTACGATTATAATAATAACATTAATAACGATAATAACGGTGATAATATTCACATTAATAACAATAACAACGATAATAACGATAATAACGATAATATCGATAAAAACGATAACAACGATTATAACAATAACAATAATAATTCTATGAAAGTAAATTTATAATAATATTAACAGAAATATCGCTAATAACGATAATAACGATAATAATATTAATAATAATAAAATAACAAAGAATATAACGATTATAACGATAATAATTAAAATAATAGTAAAATAATTACAATTATAAAGATTATAGCGATAAAAGTAATAATAATAATAATAACGATAATAACGGTAATAACGATAATAAGAATAACACATATAATGATAATTGCAACAATAACAATAATAAAGATAACAATAATAAAGATAATAACTGTAACAAGGATATAAAAAGTAATAATGATAATAATAATAATAACGATAATAACGAAGAATATAATGACATTTGTAACGATAATAAAGATAATAATGATAATAATAATAATTACAATAAAATAATAACGATAAAATCGATAATAACGATAATAATAGTAGTAGTAAATAATAATAATAACGATAATAACGATAATGACGATAATAACAATAAAGATGATAATAATAATAACAATAACAAAGATAATAATAATAACAATAATAACCATAATGACGATAATAATAAAAAGAATAATAACGATAATAACGATAATGACGATAATAATAACAATAATAACAACTATAATAATGAAAACAATAATAACGATAATAGCGATAATAATAATAATGATATTAACGATAATAAGGATAATAATGATAATTATAATGATACTAATAATCATGATAATAACGATAATGACGATAATAATAATAATAACTATAATAACGAAATCAACGATAATGACCATAATGAGAATAATAATAAAAACACTAATCACGATAATAATGATTATATTATCATTTATACTAGTAACAATAATATAATAATAATAATAACAATAATGAAATAATAACGATTTTAAGTAGTATATCGATAATAAAAATAAAAATAAAAACGCTAATAATGATAATAACGATAGTAACAATAAAAATAACAACAATAATATCGATAATGACAATAATTATAACAATACTTATAACAACTACAACGATATTAATAATAACAAGAATAACGATAATAACAATAATTATAAAAATAATATCGATAACAAAGATAATAATAACAATTATAACGATAATAACGGTAATAACGGTTATAATGGTAATACCGGTAATAATATTAACATTAATAACGATATTAATAATAATTATAAATATAATAATAACAATAATAACGATAATAATATATATGACGATAACAATAATAACAATTAAAAAAATAATAAACACAATAATAATTTTAATAACGGTTACAACAATAATAATATTAATAATAATAACAATAATAACGATAATAACGATAATGACGAAAATAATAATAACGATACAACAATAATAATAATAATAATAATAACAGTAATAACTATAATAACGATAATAAGAATAACACTAATAACGTTAATAACTATAATAAGAATAACAGTAATAACGTTAATAACTATAATAACGATATTAATAATTACAGAAATAACTATAATAACGACAATAACGATAATAATATTACTAATGATAATAACGAGAATAACGATATTAATAATGATTACAATATTACGATAATTACGATAACATCGATAATAATAATAATAATAATAAAATAGAAAATAAAGATAATGAATATAATAAGGGTAATGATCATACCAATAATAACAAAATTAACAATATTAACGACAAAACTAATAATAATAATATTAACAAAAATAACGATAAGAACGATAATAACGACAATTATAATAAAAATAATGACGATTATAACGATAATAAATATAATAACTATAATTACGATAATAACGATTCTAAAAATTATAACGATAACAGAAATAATGATATTAACGATAATAACGATTATAGCGTTAATAATAATAATACTAATAATCACTATAATAAGGATAACAACGATAACAATAATCATAACTATAATAACGAAAATAACGAAATAATAGTAACAATAATAACGGTAATAACGATAATAACGATAATAATAATACCTACAGTAACGAAAATAACGATAATAATAATAATAAGAATAACGATAATAACTATAATAACGATAATAATGATAACAGTAATTTTGGTAATAACTACAATATCGATATTATTAATTACAGAAATAACGATAATAACGTTACTAATAACATTAATGATATTAACGATAAGAATTATATTAATTAAAACAATAACAACGTTAATAATAAGAACAATAATAACGATAATAACGATAATAACGATAATAATAATAACAATAATAACGATAATATCGAAAATAATGATAATAACGATAACAAAAATAACGATAATAACGAAAAAAACAATAATGACGAATTTAATTACAACGATAACATTGTAAATAGTAATTAGAATAATCATGATAATAACGATAATAAGGTTAATAACGATAATAACGATAACTACGATGATAATAATTGCATTAATAACGAAAATAACGATATTAACGATGATAATAATAACATTAATAACGAGAATAGCGATTTAAACGATAATAACGTTAATAATGAATATAATAATAACAATAATAACGATAATAATATTAATGACGACAATAATAATAACAATAACAATGATAATAATAAAAGTAACGATAATAACTATCATGAGGATAAAAACTGTTATAACGATAATACCGATAGTAATAAGTATACTGAAAACGATAATAACGAGAATAGCGATAATAGCGACTATAACCATGATATTAATAACATTGATAAGGATATAAACTATAATTAAAATAATTATAATAACAATAATAACGTTAATAACAATAATTATGAAAACAATAATAACAATAGTAACGATAATAACGAAAGTAACCATAATAATAATAACAATATTAACAATAGTAACGGTAATAACGATAATAGCGATTTAATCGATAATAATAATAATAATATAATAACAATAATAGCTATTATAGCGATAATAATCATAAAAATAAAAACGATAATAACGACAAAAACGGAAAAAACGTTAATGAAAATAATAACAATAATAGCGACAATAACTGTAATAAATATAATTACAATAATATTAACAACAGTAATAAAGTTACAAACGATAAAAACGATATTAATAATTACAATAGCAACGATAATAACGATAATAACGATAATAATAATAATAATAATAATAAAATAATAATAAAGATAATAACAAAAACAGAAAAAATAATATTAACCATAATAACGATTATAACCATATTATCGATAATAACTATAATAACGAAAATTACGATAATAACGATAATAACGATATAAACGATAATAACTGTAACCATAATAACGATAATAATTATGACAGTTATCACCATAATAGCGATAATAATAATAACAATAATGACGATAATAACTGTAATAAAGATAAAAATAATAATAACAATAATAACGATAATAAGGATAATAAAAATAATAACGATAGTAATAATAATAACAATAATAACGATAATAATGATAATCAGCATAATAATAATACAAACGATATTAACGTTAATAATAATATTAATAATAACAATAATGAAGATAATAACGGTATTAATAATAACAATTATAAAGATAATAACGATAATAACGAAGATAATTATTACATTAATAACGATTATAACGATAATAATGAGAATAATAATAATTCTAATAAAATATAAAGATAATAACGAAAATAACGATAACAATTGTAACTATCATAACGACAATAACGATAACAACGATAAGAATACCAATAATCATAACGATATTAACGATAAAAATGATAATAATAAAAACAATAATAAGCATAATAATGATAATAATAAAAAGAATAATAACGATAATAACTATAATGACGATAATAATAACAACGATAAGGACGATAATAATAATAACAATAATAACGATAAAAATGATAATAATTATAACTATAATATAGATAACACCGTTAATAATAATATTAATAATAACGATAATAAACATAATAATTATAATGACGATATCAATAATAACAATAATAACGATAATAACGATAGTAACAAAAAATACCATAATAATAAAAACAGTAATAACAATAACAATGACAATTCCGATAATAATAGTAACGATAACAACGATAACAATAATAACAATAATAACTATAATAACTATTATAATATAGTAACAATAATAACGATAATAAAGATAATAACAATAATAATAATAATAATGACAATAATAACCATAATAACGATATTAATGATTATAACGTTAAAATAATAACAATAAGAACACTAATAACGATAATAACGATTATATTGTTATTATTACGATAATAAACAATAATATTAATGTTACGATAGTTACGATAACAGCGATAAAATAAATAACAATAATGACTATAAGAACGACAACAACGGTAATAAAAATAATAATAACGATAATAACGATAAAACCGATAATAATAATAATAACAATAAAATAATATCGATAATAACTATAATAACGATAAGATCGATATTATTGATAATAATATCAACGATAATGAAGATAATTACGTTAATACGTATAAAAAAGAAAATTATAATAACGATAATAATCATAACAATAATAAAGGTAGCAACGATAATAACTATAATGGCGTTATCAATAATAACAATAATAACGATAATAACGATTATTATAAAAACAATAATATCGAATATAACGATAATAACGATAACGAGAATAATAATAAGTATAATAAAAAACCACGATAAAGACTATATTAACGATAATAATAAAAACAATAATAGCGATAATAAAAATAATGATATTACTAATATTTACAATAATAAAGATAATAACGATAATAATAATAATAATAAAAACGAAAAAAAGTATAATAACTGTAATAACGATAATAATAATAATCACAATAACAATAAAAACGATAATTACAATAATAATAATAAGAATAATAACGATAATGACGATAACAACGATAATATTAATAAAAATAATAACGTTAACAAATATAAAAATTATAACGACAATAAAGAAAATAACAATAAAAGTAAATACAATAATAACAATAAAACGGTAATAACGATAACAACGGTAATAATAATAACATTAATAACGATAATAACGATAATAACGTTAATAGCGATAATAAAGATTTTAATAATTACAATAATACCGATAATAATGATAATAACAATGATAATGAATTTCATTAATAACGAGAAAAACGATAATAACGATAATAACGTAAATAATGCTAATAACGAAAACAATAATAAAGATAATAACGATGATAACGGTAATAATAATTACAATAATAATGATGATAACGATAATATCGATAAAACAATTATAGTAATAAAATAATTCCGATAATAACGAATATAACAATAACAAAAATAATGATAATAACGATAATAACGACAATAACGATAATAATAGGAAAAATAATTATAATAACAATTATATCGATAATAGTAATAATAATATTAACTATAATAACGATAATATAAATAATGATAATAATAATAATAGTAAAATGAAAACGATTATAAAGATTATGACGATAATAATAATAACAATAATAACGAATAATAAAGTTTATAACGATATTGATGATAATAACGACAATAATAATAATAATAATAATAATAATAATAATAATAATAATAATAATAATAAAATAATAACGACAATAACGATAATAACGATAATAATAATAACAATAAAAACGATAAAAACGATAATAACTGTAACAACGTTAATAATAATAACGACAATAACAATAAAAACGATTATAACGATAATATCGATAATCACGATAACAATAATAATGATAGTAACGATAACAAAAATAATCATAATAACAAAAATAACAGTAATATGGATAATAACGAAATTAATAATAACAATAACAACGACAATAACGAAAATAATAGTAACAAAAATAATAATAATAATAAAATAATAACGATAATAACGATAATAACGATAATAACGATAATAATAATAATAACAATAATGATGTTAGTAACAGTAATGATTATTATCGTTAAAATATTAACGTTAATAATAATAACAATAAAAAAGAAAATAATGATAAAAACTATGATGAAGATATCAATAATAACAATAATATCGATAATAACTATAATGACGATTACAATAATAACATTAATAACGATAATAACGATAATAATAATAATAATAATTATAATGACGATAATAACAACATTAATAATAACAATAATAAAGATAATAACGATACTAACGATAATAATAAGGACATTAATTACGTTAATAAGGTTAATAAATATTGTTAATAATAATTTTAATAAAATAATTATGATAAAAAGGACAATAACGATAATAATAATAACACTGATAACGATGAAAACGGTACTAAAGATAATGATAATAATAACTATAATAACGAAAATAACGATAATAACGATAATAACGATAACGATAATATCGATAGTAACGAAAAAACAATAATATAAATAATATTAATAATACTAATAATGTTAATCACAATGAAAACGATAATAATAATAATAATAATAGCGATAATAGCAATGATATCGATAATAGTAATAATAATAATAAATTAATATCGATAATAACGATTATAAGGATAATAATAATAACAATAATATTGATCCATACGATAATAATAACAATGAAACGATAATAACTATAATAACGAGAAATATAATAAATATAATAAGGATAATAATGATAATAATAAAATTAATAATAACGGCAATAACGATAACATCCATAATAATAATAATAGTAATAAAATAATGACGAAAATAACGATTATAACGATAATAATAATAGCAATAATAACGATAATAACGGTAATAATAAAAATAACAATAATAGTGATAATAAGGTTAATAACGATATTAATTATAACAACAATAGTAACGATAATAACAATAATAAAAATAATAATGATGATAATATTAATAACGATAATAACGATAATAATAATAATAATAATAATAATAATAATAATAATAACAATAATAACGAAAATAACAATAATATCTATAATAATAATAATAACAATAGTAACGATAATATCGATAATAACGATAACAATAATGTAACTATAACATAAACTAACTATAACAATATAAAATAACTATAACAATAATAACAATAATAACGATAATAACAATAATTATAAAAATAATAATAACAATATTAACGATAATCTCGTTAATATCGGTAATAACGACAACAATAATAACGATATTAACTATAATAACGATGATAAAGATAACAATAATAACGATAATAAGGATAATAACAATAATAACGATGATATTAATAACATTAATAACGATAATAACGATGATAATAATAATATTAACAACGTTAATATCGATAATAAAGTAATATCGATGATAATAATTACAGTAATATCGAAAATAACGATAATGGAAATATTAATAAATGAAATAGTATATTTAATAACGATAATAACGATAATAGCGATATCACCGATGATAATTATAACATCAATATCAATAATGACGGTAATACCTATAATAACGATAATAAAAACAACTGCAAAATCTTTAATAAAGATAATTATAATAATAAAAATAACCATAATAACGATAGTATCAATAATAATAAAAATAGTAATAGAATAATCACTATAATAACGATTTTAATGATAATAATAATAACAATAATAACGATAATAACGACAATTACGATATTAATAATAACAACAATAATATAATAACGATAATAACGATAAAAATAATGACATTACTAACGATAATAACGATAATACCGATAATATCGATAATATCGATAATAATAATAATAATAATAAAATAATAACGATAATAACTTTTGTAAGAATAATATTAATAACAATAAGAAGGATAATAACGATAATATCGTTATTAACGATAATAGCATTATTAATAATTTCAATATTAATGACGATAACGATATTAACGATGATAAAAATCACATTAAAAACGAGATAATCGATATTAACAGTAATACCGTAATTAACAATAATGACGAAATGAATAATAACGATAATAACGATAATAACGATAATAATAATAAGAATAATAATAGTAAGAATAATAACGATTATAACTATTACAATAATAACGATAATAACGTAAATAACGATATCAATAATAATAATAATAAAAATAAAGTAATAAAGATATTAACGATAATAATAATGACAATAATAACAATAATAACGATAACATATATAATAATATATAACAAGAGTAAGAATAATAACGATAATAACGACAATAATAATAACAATAATTACGATAGCAACGAAAATAACGATAATAACGATATCATCGATGATAATAATAATATTAATAACGATTATGAAAATAATAACGTCAATAACGATAATAATAACAATAATAATAACGATTATAATGGTTATAACTATAATTACGATATTAAAAATAATTATAGTAACGAGAATAACATCAATAATGTAACAATAACAATAATAATGAAAAACGATAATATCGATAATAACGATTATAACGATAACAATAATAACAATATTAGAGACAATAAAGGTAACAATAATAAACGCAATTAAACGATAATATCGATAATAATAATAATAATAACAATAAAGGCGATAATAACGATAATAACGATCATAATAATAAAAACAATAATATCGAAAAAAACGATAATAATATTATTAATAGTAAAATGAGAACGATCATAATGCTTATAACGATAATATTAATAACAATAATAACAATAATTACTATAATAACTATAATAACGAAAAAACGATAATAATAATAATAATAACAATAATAGCTGTAATAACTATAATAAGGATAATAGTAATAATCACAATAATAACGATAATAACGATAACAATAATAACTATAATAAGGATAATAACGATAAAGGCGTAACTAATAATAACGATGACAACGATAATAATAATAACCATAATAACGATTATAACAGTAATATATTTAACAATAATAACGATGATAACGATAATATCGATAATTATGATAACAATAGTAATGATAATAACGATAATGACGATAATAATAATAACGATAACAACGATAATAATAATAAAAATAGTAACGATAATAATAATAACAATAGTAACGATAATAACGATAATAACGATAATAACTGCAATTATAATAATAACAATAATTACCATAATAATAATAACAACAATATCGATAATAACGATTAAAACGATTAAAACAATATTAATAAAAACCATAATAACGTTCATAATAATAATTACGATAATAATAATAATAACAATATCAACGCTAATAACGATAATAACGATAATATTAATAATAATATTAAAATAATAATGTTAATAATGGTAATAAAGATAACAACGATGATGACGATAATAACAATAATTACGATAACAATATAAACGATAATAACAATATAAACGATAACAATAATTACGATTTTAACAATAATAACGATAATAGTCTTGACAATAATAAAGGTAATAATAATAATAACTATAATAAGTGTAATAATAATAATAAAAATAATAACAATAATAATAATAACAATAATAATCATAATAACGATAGTAACGATAATAACGGTTATAACGACAATAATAATAGTAATACTAATGATATCAATAATAACAATCATAACGAAAATTACTACAATAACAATCACATCGTTAAGAATATTAATGATAATAACTATAATAATAAAAATAATAACAATAATACGATAATAACGGTAATAAATATAATAATATTAATAACGATAATAACGATAATAACAATAAAAAAGATAATAATATTAATAATGATAATAACGATAAAAAAGAAAATAAGATAATAATAATTATAACAATAATGACGATAATAATGATAATAAAGATAATAATAACAATAAAAGTAATAATAAGAATCATAATGTTTATAATAATAATAACAAAAATAACGATAAAAACGATAATAACGATAATAACGTTAATAACAATTAAAGAGTTAATAATAATTAAAACGAAAATAATGATAATAACGATAATAACTTAAATATCAATACTATGGATAATAACGATTATAACGGTAAGAAATATAATATCAATAATAACGATAATAGTGATAATAACAATAAAAACAGTAATAATAATAATAACGATAATATCGAATATAACGATAATAATAATAATATTAATAATAATATAGGTAATAAATATAATAACGATAAAATTAATAATAATAACAATAATAAAAATAATAACGATAATTACGATAATATAAATAGCAATAGTAACGATAATAACGATAATAACGGTAATAATTATAATAACAATAACAATGATAATAACGTTAATAACTATAAAAACGATAATAATATTAATAACGAAAATTTCGATAATATCGATAATAAAAATAATAATAGTAATAATAATAATAAAAATAACGATAATAAAGGAAATAGATATAATAAATCTAATAATAATATTGACGATAAAAACAATGAAAAATTAATAATAATAATAACGATAATAACAATAGAACAATAAAAGACTTAATAATAATTATAACGATAAAAACGAAAATAACGATAATAATATGAATAACAAGAATAACGATAATAAAAATAATAACGATATTATTACTAATCAATATAATAATAACAATAATAACGATAATAACAATAATTACGATAACAATAATAACAACATTAACGATAATAACGATAATAATATAAAATACAATAATAACGATAATAATAATATTATCGATATCAGCAACAACAAAAATAATAATAACAATATTAACAATAATAACGATCATTACAGTTATAATAATAATAACAATAATAACGATAATAATCATAAAAGCAATAATAATATTATTATAACATTAATAAGGATAATAATGATTATACCGATCAGAACAACAATAAAAATAATAATAAGGATAATATAGATGATAACTATCAAAACGGTTATAATAATAATAACAATATTAACGGTTATAACGATTATAACGATAAGAATAATAATAATAATAACAATAATGTCAAAAATAACGATAATAACAATAATAAATATAATTACATTCAAACGATATTAACGATAATAACAATAAAAACAATAATAATAATAATAACGATAAAATGTAATAACGATAAAGTAATAATAACAACAATAACGATAATAATGGTAATAACGATAATAATGGTTATAATAAAAACAATACTAATAATAAAAACGATAATAATAATAACAATAATAACGATAATAACCGTCATAACGGTTATAGTAATAATAACAATAATTGAGATAGTAACAATAATGACGGTAATAATATTAAAAATAATAACGATAATAACGATAATAATAAAATTACCAACAATAATAACGATAATAACGATATTACAGAGAATAATGTTAATAATAATAACAATAATAACAAAAATAACGATAATAAAGATAATAATAATAACAATAATAACAATAATAACGATAATATCATTAATAACAATAATAACGATAAAAACGACAATAAAGGTATTATATCAAAATATAACGGAATTATAGTATAATATAATAATAATAATAACGATAATTACGATAATATCAATATAGAAGATAATAATAATAATATCGAAAAAAACGATAAAAATAGTAATAATAAGAAAAATAATAACAAGAATAGCGACAATAACGATAATAACGATAATAATAATAACAACAATAACGATAACAACGATAATCAAGATAAAATGGATAATAATAATAGCATTAATGTTGATAATGACGATAATAATATTAATAACAATAATAACGATAAAAACAATAATAACGGTAATAACAATATTAACAACAAGAAAGGTAATATTAATAATAAGGATAATATCGATAATAACGAAACTAATAATAATATCAATAAGAACGATAACAACGATAATAACGATAATAGAGATAATAACGATTATAATAATAATAACAATAATACCTATAATAATGATAATAAAGAAAATTACAGTAACATTAATAATGTTTATAAAGATAATAACGATAATAATAATAACAATAATAATGATAATAAGGGTAATAACGATAATAATAATAATAATAACAATAATAACGATAATTAGTGTAATAACAGTAATGATAATAATTATAATCATATCAATAATTATGATAAAAACGGTTATAATGATAAAAACGATAGTAACTATAATAAATGTATTAACGATAATAATAATAAAAAAAATAACGATAATGACGATATTAACAATAATATCAATACTAATAATAATAACAATAATAATTATAATAATGATAATAACGAAAATAACGATAATAATAATAATAAAAATGTTGATTATGACAATAATAATGGTAATAATAATAAGATTTAAAACAATAATAACAATAACAACGATAAAAATAATAATAATAATAACGATAATAATATTAATAGCAATAATAACGATAATAACGATAGTAACGATAATAATAATATAATAATAACGATAATAACCATAATAACTTTAATAAGGATAATTATAATAACAATAACAACGATAATAACAATTATAACAATAAAAACGATAATAATAAAAATATCGTCAGTAACGATAATGACAATAATATTAATAACAATAAGAACGAAAATATCGATAATAGTGATAAGAACAGTAATATCGAAGATAACAATAATAATAACGATATTACTAATAATAATCAATATTAATAATAACCATATAATCGATTATAAGGTTAATAAAGAAAATAATAACGGTTATAATACTAATAACGATTGTAACGAGTATAACTATCTTAAGGATAAAAAACGATAATATCAATAATAACGATAATAACAATGATAATAATAATAATAATATTAATAATTATATTAAAACAATATCAATAATAATAAAAATAATAACGATAATAACGACAATAACGATAATAACGGTGATAACTATAATAAGGATTATAACGACGATAACGGTAATATCGATAGTAACGATAATAACAATAACAATAGCGATAATAACAACAGTAACGTTAATACTATTAATAATGATAATAATAATAATAACGTTAATAACAATAAATTGATAATATCGATATTAACTGTAATAATAATGATACTAATAATAGTAATAATAGTAATAATAGTAATAATTATCATATCGATAATATCGATAGCGGTATTTATAACGATAATAACGATAATATCGATTATAACGATTATAACGGAAATAACAATAATAACGATAAGTGCGATAATAAAGTATATAACGATAATAATATTAATAATGTCAATTATAATTATATTACTAATATTAACGATAATAATCATAATAACAACAATATAGTTCATAACGTTAATAATAATGAAAAAAAGGATCATAATAATAACAATAATAATAAAAATAACGAATAAAAGCGATAATAACAATTGTATCGTATTAGTGATAATATTAAGGATAATATTATTATTAATAATAATAGCGATGATAAAGATGAAAATAATTATAACGATAATAAATATAGTAAAGATAATAACGATTATAATAATATCGATAAAAACGATAATATGAATTCTTTTAATAAAAACGATAATAAAGAAAATAACAATAATAACGAATATAACACTTAAAACGGTAATAACGAAAATAATGATAATAAATATAATAATAATAATAATAATAATAATATTAATTATAATAATAATAATAACGATAAAACAGTAATAATAAAAATCATGATAATTGCGATAATAACTATAATAATAATTATTATATTAATAATAGTATTAGTAATAATAATAACGATACAAACTGTCAAAATAGGAATAACGATAACTTCAATAATAACGTTAATAACTATAATAACCATAGTAACGATAATATCGATAATAACGATAATAACGATAGTAATGGTAATAAAGTTAATAAGGATAATATGAACGATAATAATAACGATAATAATAATATTATTAATGATTATAATAATAACGATAATAACGATAATAATTACAATAACAATAATAGTGACAACAATGATAATAACATTATTAACGATATTAATAACAATAATAATAATAATTATAACGATTATAAAGGTTATAACTATGTTAAGGATAATAACTATCATATCAATAAATACGATAATAACTATTAGAATAATAATATTAATATTTATCCTTTTATTTCTTTTTTTTTTGATGGTCTGAGAATGCCGATCTTTACGCACTATCGGACGACCCCTCCAATTAGAGGAACACTTCACCATTTGGGTCCCCCATTAATGTCCCTGGAGTGTCTGGCTCGCCGTTGGAATAGGCACTACCGACTAAACTTATAGCCATCCTAATGGCATAGTGAAACTATCCCGGAACCGCTATGGGCCATTACTTCGAAATGGCGCTACTGCATGAGGTCCCTTTACGGGATTCTCCATTCGGCTCCATGGGGCACGAGACTCGTGCAAAATTAGGGTCACGTCTATTGGCCGCCCATCTCCTTTTTTCTACACAAGATGGCCCTGACTTACCAGGCAACCTTGTTCCAATCCTACTGACCTCGGAGCAATTCCTTGACTACGTTGTCTGGCGAGATATCTCCGAGGTCCTGCTTCAATGCAGTTGATCGGCGCTCTACCGGGTACACCTGAAGAACGTGTGGTGGGCGTCGTCATTGGTCGACCCCCCATAGGGGCAGCTGCCGTCTCCTACCTTCCTCATATTTGCTAGGTAGGAGCAGAATAGGACATACCCTGACAAGAATTGGATGAGATAGAAGTAGACCTCTCCCGCCTCCCGGTTTAGCCAGTTGTCTAGTTGACTGATGAAACGGGCAATCCATCTGCCCCTAGGATCTTGTTCTCATCTGCATTGCCAGGCCTCGATGCTGCTAGACCTGGCGATCCATGATGCCTCCACCTTCCCCAGAACGGGCTTCTGCTGGTGGACGAATTGTCTCTCTTTGGTTAGTAGATCGATCGGGATTACCCCCGCAATCATTAACACCGCGGGCTCCGAGACCGTGCGGTAGGAACACGCGATTCAGAGAGCGCTCCTAATTTGTACCACGGCTATGCGCTTGCGATCTTTCTCGTGTCGCAGCGCCTCGGTCCAGACTTCCTCGCCACACAGTATCACTGCTTCGGCGGCGCACATCAGTAGTCGCCTCATGCACGGTCGTGGACCGTTGACGTTTGCCATGTGTGTGCCAAGGGAGGCTACTACTTTTCCGCCTTATTGGCTCCCCTAATTATATGCTCTACGAAATTGAGCTAGCTTTCAAGCATTACGCCTAGATATTTTACCGCTGACTTGGTCTGGACCGCCGGGTCTCCTACCGTGAAGATGCGCAAGGTGTTGTTACGCTTCTTCGTAAGTAGCATGATCTCAGTCTCTAGGCTACTAGACACAGCCCGTGGTCTTCTATCTACGGGATGACTCTTCGCATGACCTGGTTGAGCAGCAGCTGTGCGTCCTCCGTTTCTATTGCGTTTATGATAACTGCAATGACATCTGCGAACCCCACCATGAAAGATCCCTCAGGGACTGCCATACGTAAGATACCGTCATTGAAAATATTCCAAACATCCGGTCCCAGTATGGAGCCCTTGGCTGCCCCCGATGTCCATCCCAATCTTTTCTGAACATCGCCTCTATTGAATTCTAGGAAGCGCTCGTTCAGGTAGTCCCCGAGTTTTCGGAGTAGATTCTCCGGGAGTAGGTACTACTGCAATTACATTCGAGCGTTTCACTTGCCAAGTCCCACCTGATGAAGTTGGAGGCATTTCGCACGTCTAAGGTAGTCAGCAGATACAAATGGCGAGATAAATTATTTCGGCGCTCTGTCATATTAGCGGCCGTGACAACTTACTGGACTGCGTGTATAGTGGAGAGGCCAGATCGAAATCCTTACTGACGGACAGCGCGATCGTCCTCTGCCCACACGGCAGGTGTGGCCTAAACAGTTTCTCCAGGACTTTGTCAGTCGTGTCGAGCATATATAAAGGCCTGTTTGACGAAACGACATCTGCTGGGTCATTGCCCTTATTTATGAGTACACATCTCGTTTTCTTCCACGGGGCGGGAAAAATGCTCTCCCTGAGGCACATGATATACATGTTAAGCAAGAGCTGACTCTGCGCGACAGCTTTCATTATTTCCGCTGGAAAGTCGTCTGGTCCTGGAGCTTTCTTGTTCCGCATAGAAGATGCAGCCCTGAGGAGCTCTCCCATCGTAAACTGTGGCGCTTCGGGGCTGCCATTCGCAGACGGGCCAAACTATTAATTCGGCTGTGAGGGGAATAGGGTATCAACTATGTTCTCCAACGTCCTCGCGTCCTGAGAGATTCCTTGCTTGTGTGTTCCCAGCTTGCGAGTAATGATCTGATATCTAAATTCCCACCGATTCTGGTCGATATCCATGCACAGCTCCTTCCAGCACCGTCGTTGAATGGCTTTGAAGAGCCTCTTCAGTAACATGTTGGCCGCTTTATACTCTACGCTCAAGTGAGCAGCGTCGAGTTCGCGGCTCTACGTTCGTTGTGCTAACCGGCGAAGCCTTATGTTCTTCTTGCGAAGAACTGAGATCTCGTTCATCCAACAGTATGCAGGACGCCTCCAGTATGCAGAATCCTCCTGGATTGCGCATGTGGCAATAGACTCGCGGAAGCAATTTGAAGGGATCTCCATTCTTCATTTAAGACCGAAGACAGTCTCCCTCGATCCATTTTTGCAATGATCTACCGGGGGGTCTTACTGGAGTTGTCACGGCTTGCCTCCTATCGTGTACATCGAAGAGGATGTACTGATGGTCGCTCCCGGTATAATCTTCAATTACTCGCCAGCCTGCGAACCTTGCCACAAGTTGTTCTTTGGCTAGAGAGACGTCCAGGATCGTCTCTCTGTAGCCAGGTCTTCAACAAGGTTGACGTCGAGCCTGTGTTGAGTACTGATAGCTGTAGTCTCGACACCACCTCCATGATTCACCTTCCTCTGGAGTCCGGTCTGAACTCCCCCCATTTGAGAGCTTTGGCGCTTAAGTCTCCAGCCATAATGAGATCACCATGCATTTCCCGTAGCGCGTTTTCCAGATCGTCCAGTTTGTTCTGTAAGTCCTCTGTCCGGTCATACGGGGTGAGATATACGCTCTCATAAGTCATCAAGTTATACTTCACCCAAATGTAACCGCGTCCGTAATCCTGATCCGACACATTTATCTGTCGGGTATCTGAGATCCAGACAGCCGCGGTGCCCAATTCTTCGGCGTACCATCCAGCTCCCATTATATTCTGGTACTGTTCGCTGATCAGAACAACATCCGCTTATTTCACAGAGCAGATCTGGGTTAGGAGATGGGACAGAGTTGGGTTAGGTGATGGAATAAGAGTGACAATAATTACAATATAAAAGATAGTAACGATGATAACGATATTAATAACGATCATTATAATAGTAACGATAACAGGAATATTAATAACAATATTATTAATAATAATAATAATACTGATAATAAAAAAAAATAAGGATATAAACGTATATAACGATAATAACGACAATAATAACGACAATGATAATAGTAACGAAAATAACGGTAGCAACGATAAAAATTACGATAATAACGATTATAACGATTATAACGTTAATAATTATAATAATAACGATAGTAAGGATAACGATATAAACATTAATAAAGTTGATAATTACGATAATAGTAGTAGTAACAATAACAGCGACAATAATAACGATAATAATAGTAATGTAGTTAATAACTCTGGATTGAAACGATATATATATTCTAGCAGTACATGAAACTAGATTTTTGGATAAAAATGTGTCAGAAAATAAAGAATATAAAATCTTTAAAGGTATGCATGCGATTAAAATTATGATAGGATTGCCAAACTTCGGAACAGACTTATATATCTGTAAATGAGTATTAAACTTTGTAACAGAATTCAAATCCCGCTCAGAAAGGATGTCTCTTTAGACGATGAAATGCAAAAGTAAATTATACATTTTTATTAATTGTCATGCACCAATAAATAAAGACAACAAGAAGAACCCAAATAAAGTAAAGGAATTCTGGGACATCCTGGACGATGAAATGTCTAAAATTCCAAAGTCAAATGTAGTGATATTACTTGAAAATTTCAATGCCCAAATAGCAAGAGAGAAATTCAAAGAACAATAGTGGGAGAATATGCTGCACACCAAAGAACAAATAGAAAAGGGATGAGATTGATTACTATTTGTAAAAACTTTCAATTGAAGGTAATATTGACTTTCTACAGGAAATTGCCAAGAAGAGCTAAAACATGTATTTCTCCAAATCCATGTTTCCAAGGTGAATTTCAGATAGATCATGTAGCTATATCCAAAGAAACATGACGGAAATTATGTGTGTCAAGGTAGTAAGAAGGTGAGTATTTGAATCTGATTACTATTTGTCTAAAATCAAAATCAAATTCTTACCCAACAGAAATCACAGAAGAGGGGAAATAATAAATAAGTACAATACAAATAGACTCCAAATTACACAAGAAACTTTGAAAACATTTCAGGAAGAAATAAAAGTAACTCATCATGGGAAGTGGCAAGATTTATTAAAAGAAATAACGAACGCAGCCCAGAAAATATTTGAACTAGCCAAGCATAGAAAAAAACCTTGGTGGAACCAAATATGTGAAAATGCATTACAGAATAGAATAAAACAATGGAAAAAGTGGAAATACTCGGGGAAGACTGAAAAACATGATCTATTCAAACAACGAAACGCTGCTAGAATAATAAGGGGAGTTAAAAAATCTTTCGAAAAATCACATCTTATCGACATGCAAAACAACTTTTTTAAAAATTATTCATGAAATTTCAATCAGACATTTAAGAGTCAATTAAAGGGGTATCAAGCGTCTAGCATATGCTTCAAAGATGAAATTGGTAAATATGGCCTAAGCAATATTATAAAATATTTGTGTAATACAATAATTATGTAACACAATACTGTGAAATAATTGCGAAACATTTTGACCAACTTTTAAACTGCCCTAAACCAAAACATGAATTTGAATTCTCTGAAACAACTGAAAATCTGGAAGAAGATATACCACCCAAAGGTGAAGAAATTAAGGAAGCAATTAACAATCTAAAAAATAATAATGCTAGTGAAGAAGACTATAATAGCTAAACTTTTGAAATGGTCTCAATCAAAAGTCATTGAAGAAATGCAGTTAATCTTTGAAGATATTTGGAGAACCGAGAGGTTTCCAGAAGAGGGGAAAGTAACTCTAATTCATCCATTACATAAAAAGGGGAACAGACAGAATGAAGATAACTATAGAAGCATTTCTCTTCTGCAAACTGCATACAAGGTAATCTCAAAAATATTGCTGAATAGAATATAATCAACACTTGACAAGCAACGGGGAGAGTAGCAAGCTGGATTTCGAAAAGATAGATCTTCAGAACAAACTTTTAACTAACAATTCATAATTCGCCGTAGGATACTGAATTCAAAAGACATAGTAATAACTTTTATAGATTTTTAAAAGGCATTTGACTCGTTTGGTAAAGAAAACAATGAAAAAATAATACGTGAATTTGTAGTTAATAATAAATTGGCCAATTTAATACGTGAAACACTAACTGACACGATATCAAAAGTAAAATTTATGGATGAGATATCTATACCTATTGAGGTAAATATAGGTGATGATGATTAATCACCTCTTCTATTCATCTGAATTCTAGGAAAAATTGTCAGAATATGGTAGGTAAAACTAAAAGAACAAAACGTTTCGCCAGTTAATTTAGGAAGAAAGAACCAAGGCAATGAAATAAGTTGCCTAGAATTTGCAGACGATTTTGCTATAATGTCAGACAACCTAAAAAGTGCAACAACACAAATCAATCTCTTGGAAGGAATAGCTGACAAAACAGGTTTGAAATGCTTAGTACTAAATTATAGATTAGATAAACTAGATGAACCAGAAAGGAGAATCATGAGGATAATTTTAGGTCCAGTGAAAACGACAAAAGTATGGAAATTAATATCTTATGCTGAAATATACAGGAACATAGAGGGCATAACTGAAAGGATAAGGAAATGAAGACTGCAATTTTTGGCCATATTTTCAGAATGGATGAAAACAAATTAAAAAAAGGACATTAGTGTACCGTTGGGAGAAAAAGGCAACAACAAGTCGGATCAAGAGGTAAAGAAAGATCTAGAAAGATATAATATAAGTGAGGAAGAAACGATAGACACAGAGATTCTTAGAAAGTGGGTATTAAGAATGGAAAAATTCCAAGGTAGATTGGTGGAGAAACCTGGTGCAAAGTGGTCTGAGAACAGAAAAAAGAGCACAGTGGAAAGATGAAGGAATATTGGAGGGAACGAAAAAGAAAACAGCTAAGTATGAAGATTTGATATTGGTATGGGGTCCCCAGCAGGCCTCATCGAAAAAATAAGAATAGAAATATAATAAAAATAATAACGATAATAACGACCATAATAATATTAACAATAATAACGATAACAACAATAATAACGATTATAACGATAATAACGATAATAACGATAAAAACGATAATTACAATAGTAACGATAATAATAATAATGATAATAATAATAAGAATGATAAAAATGATAATAACGATAATAAAGACAATAATGTTAATAACGATAATAATAATTGTTACGATAATAACATTATTAACAATAATAATAACCATAACAAGAATAATAACGGTAATAACAGTAATAAAAATAATAATAAAAATAATAAGAATAACGATAATATCGATAATTATATAGTTATTATCGGTAATAACGGTAATAACGATAAAACGATAATAACGATAAAACGATTACAATTATAGTAACATTGATAATGATAATAAGAAAGATAGAAGTAATAAAAACGCTAACCACGATAATGATAATATCGATAACGATAACGTAAATATCGATAATATTATCGATTATAGCGATAATAAAGGTAATAATAACGATAATGATAGTAATAATAATAATAATAATGATGATAATAACAATAGTTACAATAATAATAATAGAAATATTAATAACGATAATAACGATCATATCAATAATAATGACAATAATAATAATAAAGATAATTACGATAACAACGGTAATAACGGCAATAACGATTATAATGATAATAACGATAATAACGCTATTAACGATAATAATATCATAATAATAATAATTACTATAATGAAAATAATTACTATATTAATAACGGTATTAGTAATAATAATAATAATAATAATAACGTTAATGACTATAATAACAATTATTAGGACAATAAATTTGATAACGATCATTACGATAAAAAAGATAATAACGGTAATAAAAATTAGAATAATAATAATTATTATAATAATAATAATAATAACGATATTGAAGATAACAAATTTATTAACGATAATAAAGTTAATAACTAAAATAACAATAGTAACGATAATAACAGCAATACTAACGATAATAGTAATAATAACTAAATAACTACAAGCGATCATATCGATAATGATGGCAAAAACGTTAATAACGATCTTAATAAGGATAATAATAATAAGAACGATGATAATGATAATAACGATCATGAATACAATAACGATAACAACGATATTAATATCGACAATATCAAAAGAACGATAATGATGATAATAATAATAATGACGATAATTACGATAATAACTATAATAACGATAATAACATTATTAACAATAATAACGATATTAATAATTACAATAAAAACGATAATAACGATAATAACGAAAATAACGATAATAACAATATTTATAATGGAATAATAACGATAAAAACGATAATAACGATAATAATAATTACATTAATAAGGATAACAGCAATTATTCTACAAATAATAATACCAAAAATAACGATAATAACGATAAAAAAGTTAATAATAATAACAAAAATAACAATAATATCGATAATAACGTTAATAACGATAATAACGTTAATAACGATAATAACGTTAATTATAATCTCCACAATAATGATAATAACGATAATAATAATAATAATAACTCTAATAACGATAATACCGTTAATAATAATAATAATAACGATAATATCGATAACAATAATAATAATAATTACAATAACAAAATAATATGATTAATAATAATAACAACAACAATAATAATAATAATAATAATAACGATAATTACGATGACAACGATAACAGCAATAACAATAAGGACTATAATAACGAAAATAAGGATAATAATATTAAGTATAATAACGGTTATAGCGTTAAAAATAATAATAACAAAAAAAAAATATTAACGATAATAAGGATAATAACGATAATAATAATCGTAATAATAACAATACCTACAACAATAACGGTAATAAAGATAATAACAATCGTAATAACTATAATAACAATAATAACGATCATAACGGCAATAACGATAATAATAATAATAATAATAATAATAACGATATTAACGATAATATCGATAATAGTAATAATAATAATAGAATAATATCGATTTTAACGATTATAACGATAATAATAATAACAATAGTAAAGATAATAAAGTAAATAACGATTATAAAAATTATAACAATTGAATAATGATGAAAATAAGGATTATAAAGATAATAATGATAACAATAATAACGATAATAACGATAATAACGATCAGAACGATAAAAATAATAACAACAATATCGATAATAAAGATAATATAAATAACAATAATAACGATTATAACGATTATAACGATAAAAATAATAACGATAATAATATAAATAACTAGAATAATAATAACAATAATAACAATAAGAATAGAAATAACAATAATAACGATAAGTATGATAACATTAATAACAAAAATAACGGTATAAACGATTTTAACGGTAATAATAATAAGATTAATAACGATAATATCAATAATTATAAAAATAATATTATCGATAACAACGATAACAATAATAACAATAATAACGATAATGACGATAATAACGTGAATAATAACAACAGTATTAAAGTTGATAACGATAATAACGTTATTAATAATAATATAGATATTAATAATAATAACATCTACAATAATAAAAATAATAACGTTAATAACAAAAATAAAAATATCAACGAAAATCACGACAATGACGATAAATCCATAATAATAATAATAACAATAAGAACGATAATACTGATTATAAGGATAGTAAAATAATACTAATAATAACAATAATAACGATAACAATGATGACATCAATAACAATAATGACGATGATAAAGACAATAACGATTATAATAAGAAGAATAATAACGGTTATAACTTTAATAATAATAATAATAATAACAACATTAGTAACGATATTAAGTGTAATAACTATAATAACATTATTAATATTAACATAACTAGAATGATAACGATAATAATAATCGCAATAATAAAAATAATAACAATAAAAGCGATATAAATGTTATTAACGATTATTTCGGTAATAATAATAACACTAATAACGATAATAACGAGAATAATAATAATAATAATAATAATAATAATAATTATAAAGATAATAAAGATTAAAACAATATTAATGATAATGATCTACAATAATGATGATAATAACGATAATAATAATAACAATATAAAAATAATAACGATAATTACGATAAAATCGATAACATCATTAACAATAATGACGATAATAACGACAATAAGCATACTAATAATAAGAATAATAACGGTTGTCACGTTCATAATAATAATAATAACAACAATATTAACGATAACAACGACATACAACGATAATAACGATATTAATAATAACAATAACTACAACAATAACGATAATAACGATAATAATAATCGTGATATCTATAATAACAATAATTAGGATATAATCAATAATAACGATAATGACGATAACAATAATAAATATAATAACAAAAATAACGGTAATGATGATTATAACGATAATAATAAAAACAATAATAATAATAGTAACGATAATAACGATAATAACTACATTAACGATAATAGCGATAACAATAATAATGATGATATCGGAGTTCCATTATGGAGTAGATTCGGAAGGGACGTATCGCCGAACGCTCCGCATTTCGTGCGACTTTTCGTAATTTTTTCCATTCCATCGGCTCTAAGTTTCATACCTTGATTGTGAATTGCTAAACGGCGAGCATGTGGAGATAATAATCGGGTGAAGAGATCGAACATCGTTCGTGTTTTTTGTGAAAGTGTGTCCTGTTTCATTGTCGAGGCATTGTTACGTGGGATTTGCGGGACCTATATTCTATGGTTGGACGGCAGGCCCGTTCTCGCATCGAGGTCTTACTCAGGGCCATCTACTCCAGGGAACGGTGGCAGCGCCGCCTGCAGCGCAGGTGTCATCTACAATAATGATTAGTGTTTGGCCGCCGTTTAGGGTTGGCTGCAAGAGCGGACCAAGATCCACGAGGTATGGGACGCTATCTCTGATGTTGCCCAGTGCTGCCATCTGGGCCGTGATAGTTCTGCTAACTATACTCTATGGTTGGACGGAAGACTCGTCGTTTTATCGAGGACTCATGTTATGCTGCGCCATCTACTCTGGACAACGGCGGAAATGCCGCCGCCAACGCAAGCGGCGTCTACTTTCACCTCTAGGAAATGCGAAATATCTTTCTTCATCGCATAGGAGGCGCTTCTGTCAGCATAAAAACAAAAGCACGCAACAGTCAACGGGTGGTTTTATATATCCAATTCTTTATTTGGAGGAACACGGACGCGTTCATGGGTATATGGTTGGACCTTGCCAAAGTTCTTCTAATATGTTTTAATAACAAAAACTAATTACAACAGCATTATTATTGTTATTATTATTTTTCACCTAGGGGAGAAGTAGAGCTCCGCATTTCGTGCGGATTTTCGTAGTTTCGTAGTTTATTCCAGTCTATCGGCGGAAAATTTTTAAAACTTGCATGTAAATTTGTAAGCTGGGAGTAAGGGGAGAAAATTATCGTATCTACAAATCGATCATTTAGTGGTGTTGTTGGTGATAGTGTGCTCGGTTGTATTGGCGACGCGTCGGACGCCATTACGTGTTAGTTGCGTGAATTATATCCTATGGTTGAACGGCAGACTCGATCGCTCATCGAGGTCTTCTCAAGCGCCATCTGCTCTAGGTTACGATGACAGCGCTGACGTTAGCGCGGAAGGCATCTACTACTATGATTAACAAAGGGCCGTCCTCTGGTGGTTGGTTCTTGGAGTCGTCCAAGATCCACGTGGTACTGGACACCATCTCGGAAGTGTGCTAGTGCTGCCAACTAGGACATGTTATTTCCGCGAACTATTCTCCATGGCTGGAAGGCAGATTCGACGGTCCACCGAGGACTCATGAAGCGCCACCTAATATTGACTACGACGGGAGTCGTTTGTGCCGCAACCAACGCAAGCGGCACAAACTTTCATGATAGAGAAATACGAAATACTAATCAACAGCGCATAGGAGGCGCTTCGATCAGGCGAAAATATAAAATAAAATCACTCACAGTCAACTGTTGGTTGTATATTTCCAATGCTTCAATTTGTAGGAACGCGGAGGCGATAATTATGATATACATGGAACTCGTCAATTTTCAAATTTCAATTTATTTACATATAATATACATTCATTAAAAAGAATAATACAATAGCATTATTATTATTATAAACCATGGGAAGAAGTGGAGCATTCCTCTTCTCCCGACGAGTAGCATTGTCGGGATCCGAGATAGGAGGAGTACAACTTACCAAAAAAAAAACCAGTGCTCATCTGGCCCGTATGACAGCACCCTGTAAGAGCCCCAAGCCAGGGTTACGACAGGGCCATGAGGAATAGCGGGTACGTTGTCGCTGCCCGAAAGGGATGTGCGGAATGGTACGTAAGGCGCGGTTCTCGTGGAAAACACCCGGCCTCAACGCGTCGCACCCACGAGAGTGTCAGGATGACGATGAAGGAAGCAGGTGAACGGCAAGGGCGGATGCTTCATTCCCGAACTTATAGCCAAAAGCTCTCGCAACAATGGGGGTAGTTGCGAGGGTGATCACCCCCCACTTTCGGAGGCACCGCGTTCGGAGACGGTCGGGCACTCTGGAGGAAAAAAAACAACTACATGGAAAATAAAAGTATCAATAAGATAAATTTAAGAGAACTAAATAATATACAAGAAAACAACTCAGAATAACCTGTAAAAAAACATCGCTGCTCAAGGCGACAAAAACGTAGGCTCTCAGCGTACGAAAGGGACACCACAAGATGGAGAGACAGAGAAACTCGCGTAAGCGAAATTCCTCCCTGCAAAAATGAAGTTGGCTATTGCAAGACGACCAAATGTGAACAACATGATAAAGCAAGGACTCCCAGAACTGGAGGAGATAATAGATAGTCACGAGTTCATCTATAAATCTCGAAATGAGGTTAATAAGGGAGCGAGGAAACTCGACCGAGTTTCTCAGAGCCCTTGGGGAAATTCTGCAACTGTGTCCGGCGCAAGTAAGAGAGTAGCTACAAGCCCGCCGCAGTTGCCTGATGAAAGCCTCAAATAACCGAGGCAAGAGGTGACGACGACCGAAGCCACCATGTGGTCGGAGGTCGCCAGTAAGAGAAGAAACAAGGAGAAATCAGCTAAGAAGGCAACGAAACACCCACAGGAGGTAGAAAAGGAGCCGAGCAAATCGGAAGACAGGCCGTGAAAAAGAACGAGGCCGGACGTGATCCTCCTGAAACCTGCGAATGGAAAATCATACGTAGACGTAGTCGAAGATATTCACCAGCGCTTTAAGACGACCGCCGCAGGGGTAGACGCTAGATCGGTCCGGCAGACCAGAACCGGCGGAGTTCTCCTCGAACTCAAAAGGACTACTGCGGATATCAGGGCCTCATTCGCTGAAATCCTGAGGAAAGTAGTAGGAGAAACGAGCAGCATCACGGAACTAGTTCCTAGAGATACGCTCGAGATACGGGACTGCGATTGTTGCACATCAGTGGTGGAAGTCAAGGAGGCCCTAAAGAGGACCCTGCCAAACTACGCGGGAAAATTAGAGGTGAAATCGACGAACCCCAACGCGAGACACCACCTAGCCCTCGACAGACTAAAAGAGGAAGCAGCTAGGAAGCTTTTAAAGGCCGGCCGAGTGCTGGTCGGTTTCGTCAGCTGCATGGTTAGGCGAAGAACGGAAGTGAGTCGATGCTACAGCTGTCTGGACTACGGTCACTATAGCGCCTGGAGAAAGGGCCCTGATAGCAGCAAGTATTGTCATTTCTGCGGTAGTACAGGTCACAAGATCAAAGACTGCAAAGTCAGCGAGCCTACTTGTTTCTTGTGCTCCAATAGCGAGGATGATTCTAAGAAGCACCTAGCGGGATCAAAGGCCTGTAAAGCTTTCCATGAGGCGCATGCAACAGCCAACAAGAGGAAGACAAGATGAGAGTACTTCAGGGTAATCTCAATAGGAGCTGGACGGCGCACCACTTCCTAACCCAGCACTGTTCTGAGAAAAAAGCTGATATAGTTTTAATCAGCGAACAGTACCGGGACAGAGCAGAAATAGGATGGTACCAAGACGAATTGGGCACCGCGGCCATCTGGATCCCAGATCCCCGACAAATTCATGTGTCTGATCAAGGATCCGGGCGCGGTTACGTTTGGGTGAGACATAAATCGGCGACATATGTGAGCGTATACCTCACCACGAACGACCGGATAGACGACTTCCAGACCAAATTAGACGATCTGGAAGACGCACTGAGGGAAAGGCAAGGGCATCTCATCGTGGCAGGTGACCTCAACGCCAAAGCTCTCGAATGGGAGGAGACCAGGCCGGACTCCAGAAGAGGACGAATCATGGAGTTGGTGTCGACACTACAGCTATCAGTACTCTACACAGGCTTGACATCAACCTTCGATAGGCCTGGCTACAGAGAAACAATTCCGGACGTCTCTCTAGCCAATGAACAACTGGTGGCAAGATTCGCAGGCTGGCAGGTAATTGAGGATTATACCGGGAGCGACCATCAGTACATCCTCTTCGATGTACACGATAGGAGGCCAGCCGTGTCAACTCCAGTAAGACCCCCCTGGTGGATCATTGCAAAAATGGATCGAGAGAGGCTGTCTTCGGTATTAAATGAAGGATGGAGATCCCTTCAAATTGCTTCCGCGAGTCTATCGCCACATGCGTAATCCAGGAGGATTACTGCAGCAACTATGCAGCTCATCCAAAAGGCATGCACGATAGCGGTGCCAAAGACGAAAAAAAAATGTCAAAGGCGTCCTGCATACTGGTGGACGAACGAGATCGCAAATCTACGTAAGAAGTGCTTAAGTCTCCGCCGTGTAGCACAATGAGCGAAGAGACGCGACCTCGACGCTGCTCCCTTGGCTGCAGAGTATCAGGCGGCCAAAAAAAGCTCACAAGAGGTCCATCAAGGCCAGTCAACGTCGGTGCTAGAAGGAGCTGTACTTGGAAATCGATCAAAATCCGTGAGGATTATGGTATCAGATCGTCACAAGTAAGCTGGGGACACGAATACAAGGTATCCCTCAGGACGCTAGAAGGTTGGAATTCATTCTGCATACTCTATTCCCCTCACAGCCGAAGAGAGAGATTAGCACGGCAGCGCCTGGCATAAGGCGCCACAATTTACAGAAGTGCAGTTATTCAGGGCCGCATCATCTATGCGGAAGAAGAAAGCTCCAGGACCTGACGGACTTCCAGGAGAATTAATTAAAGCTGTCGCGGAGAGTCACCCTGAGCTCTTGCTATACATGTATAACATGTGCCTCCGGGAGAGCATCTTCCCCGCCCCGTGGAAGAAAGCGAGTCTTGTGCTCATCTGCAAGGGCAAGGGTCCAGCAGATGCAGCTTCGTCATACAGTACCATCAGTATGCTCGATACGGCTAACAAGCTCCTGGAGAAGCTGCTTAGGCCACGGCTGCACGCAGCCGTGAGGGCAGCGTGGGATCTTTCTGCCCTCCAATATGGATTTCGATCAGGCTCCTCCACCATCCACGAAGTTCAGGAGATTGTCACGGCCGCTAAAATGACGGAACGCGGGAATCACCATTCCCGTCCTTTATGTCTGCTGGCCACCATAGACGTGTGAAACGCCTTCAACTCCGTCAGGTGGGACTTGGCAATGGAAGCGCTCGAACGTAATTTCAGAGTCCCGGGGTACCTTCTCCGAATACTCGGGAATTATCTAAACGATCGCTTCTTAGAATACAATACTGACGATGGTCCAAGAAGCTTGGAATTGACATCGGGGGCAGCTCAGGTCTCCATACTAGGACCGAATATCTGGAATATTTTCTACGACGGTATCCTACATATGGCAGTCCCTGAAGGTGCTTTCTGATTGGGTACGCAGATGACATTGCAGTTGTCATAACAGCAAGAGACGAGGAGCGGGCACAGCTGGTGCTCAACAAGGTAATGCGCAGAGTCATCTCCTGAATGGAAGAACACGGGCTAACCTTAGCAGCCCAGAAAACAAAGATCGTGCCACTAACGAAGAAGCACATCAACACCTTGCGCATTTTCACCGTATGCGACGGTCCAGACGAAGCAGTCCGTCAGGTACCTAGGAGTAACCCTCGATTGCAAACTCACTTACGGAGAGCATATATTAAGGGTAGCTGACAAGGCGGCAAAAGTAGTTGTCACGCTCGGCACACTCAAGGCCAATGTCAACGGCCCCAGGCCGTGCATTAGGCGACTATTCATTCGTGTCGCCGAAGCAGTGATGCTGTAGGCGCAGAAGTATGGGCCGAGGCGCTGCGAAAGTAGAATTATCGCAAGCGCATAGCCGCGGAAAAGAGGAGGGGCGCTCTCCGAATCGCGTCGTCCTACCGCACGGTCTCTGAACTCGCGGTGCTAGTGTTCGCGGGGGTTATACCGATAGATCTACTGGCCCAGGAGAGACAATTCGTCCACCAGCAGAGATCCGTTTTGGGTAAGGAGGAGGCACCAAGGCTCGCCTGGTATTCCAGCATCGAGACCTGACAAAGCAGATGGGACCAGGTTACTAGGGGCAGATGGACTACCCGACTCATCGGTCGACTTGACAGCTGGATAAACCGGGAGGCGGGAAAGTTAGATTTCTACCACACCCAATTCCTGACTGGGAATGGCTTATTCCGCTCCTACCTTGCAAAGATGAGGAAAGCAGCAGATGGCAACTGCTTCTATGGTGACTCAACCGTTGACGACGCCCACCACACATTTTTCATATGTGCACTTTGGAACGCCGAACGATTTGCCTTGGAGCAGGAGCTCGGAGACATCTCGCCGGAAAACATTGTGGAGAAAATGCTGCGAGGGCAGAAGCAGTGGAACATGGTTGCCTACTACGTGAGGGCAATCTTATGTAAGAAGAAGAAGGAGATGGGCGGCCCATAGACGTGCCACAAACGTTTTTCCAGGTGCCTGCACGTAGAGCCGAATTGAGGGAGTCCAATTAATGGGACATGATGTAGTTGTACCATCCTGAAGTAATGTCACATGACGATGCCGGAATGGTTTCAACATGCCACCAGGATGGATATGAGATTAGTCGGTAGTGCCTATTTTAACTCTGATCACGACATTCCAGGGATTTTAACGGTGGGCCCAAATGGTAAAGGGTTCCTATAGTGTCACTGGGTCAATGCATATAGCTAAGCATTCTCAGACCATCAAAAAAAAATAATAATAATGATGATATCGATAATAGTTAAAATATTTATAACAATAATAACAGTAATGGCGATAATAACGTTAATAATAATAACAAAAATAAAGTAAATAATGAAAATAACGATGATAATAATAATATTTATAATAAAATAATAACGATTTTAACGAGTATAACGATAGTAATAATAATAACAAATCGTAACGATAATAACGACAATAACGATAATAATAATAAAAAAAAAAATAATCCAATAACAATAAATACGATATTAACGATAATAACGATAATATTAAAAACAATAATAACGATAATATCGATTATAACTATAATAGTAAAGATAATAAAAACAATAATAACGATAATTACGTTAACGGCGGTAATAATAATATTAACAATAATAACGATAATAATGATAAGAACGATAAAAGTAATAACAATAATAACGATAATAAGGATCATATTAATAATTACGATTACGATAAAATGATAATATCGATAATAACGGTTATCATATTAATAGAAATTATACCAATAATACGATAATCACGTTAATTATAATAATAACAATAATAAACATAATAACGTAAATAACGATAATAACGAAAATAGTAATAATAACGATGATATCAATAATAATGATAATAATAATAATAATAACAATCATAACGATATTAACAATAATAGCGATAATACCGATAATAACGATAGTAATAATACTAACGATAATAACAATAATAACAATAATAATAATAACAATTATAATGATAATAACGATAATTAAGATACTAATAAAAATAATAATATTAATAAAGATAATAATGATATTAATATTAATAATATTAATTCTAATCAAATATAAACGATAATACCGATAGTAACAATAATTATGATAACAATAGAAAAGATAATAACGATAATAACGATTATAACCCTAAGAATGGAAACAATATTAACAATAAAACCGATATTAACAATGATAATAATGAAAAGAATAACTATAAAAATAATGAAAATATTATCGATAATATCGGTAATAACGATAAAAAAGGTAATAGTGCCAATAATATTAACAATAATAAAGTCAATAACGATTATAACGGCAATAATAATAATAATAATAATAATAATAATAACGCTAATAAAAGTAGTAGTAATAATGGCAGTAAAACGGATAATAAAGGTAATAAGAATGATAACAATATTAACGATAATAACGATAATAACATTAATTGTAAGAATAATAATAATACTAACGATAATAAAGATAATATTAATAATAATAATAATGTATAATAACGATTATAAATACAATAATTATAAAAACGATAACAACGATGATAAGCATAATAACTATAATAGCGATAATAGCGATAATAGTAATAATAACAATAATAGCGTTAATAATAATAATAAAAAAATTTATTATAAAATTTAATAAATAATAACTATAATAACGATAATAACAATAATAACGACATCAATAATAATATTAATAACAATAATGACGATGATTACGATAAGAACTCTATTATTAATATCAATAATAACTATAGTAACGATAATTACAATAATAAAAAAAAAATAATAACGATAATAACGATAATAACGATAATAAAGATAATAACAGTAATAATGTTAATATCAATAATAACGATAATTATAGCGATAATAACGTTAATAATGATAATAACAGTATTAATAATTGCAATAATAACAATAGAAACGATAATAATGATAATAACGATAGGATTGATGATAATAATAATAATAATAACAATAAACTAATAACGATTATAAGGTTTAACGATAATAATGATAATAAAATTAACCATAATTACGATATTAACAATAATAATAATAACAATAATACCGATAATAACGACAATAACAATAATAATAATAACTATAATAACGTTAATAATAACAATAGTAGTAACGATAATAACAATAATGACGATAATAACGATCTCAATGCTATCGATTATAACGATATTAACTATATTAATAATAACGATATTAGCAAAAATAACAATAATAATGATAACAATAAAACTTATAATAAGTATAATAATAATAATAATAAAGATAATAATGATAATAACGATATTAATAATAATAAAATCTACAATAATAACGATAATTAGGCTAATAATAAAAATAACAATAATAACGAAAATGACGGTAATGACGATGAATAGATAATAATAATAATAATAACAGTAACAATAATGACGAATATAACGATAATATTAGTAATAATAATATAAACGATGAGAACGCTAATAGCGATAGTAATAGTAACAATACTACCGTTAATAACGATAATATCGATAACATAAGTAACGATAATAATGATAATAACCACAATAATGATAACAATAATATCGATAATAAGGATAATAATTATAACAATAATAACGTTAATAATACTAACTAAAATAATGATAATATCGATAACAGAAATAAAGATAATAGTGATTACAATAATGAGAATAATAACGATAAAAGTAATAATAACTATAATAATGATTATAGCGATAATAAAAATAAAACTAATAATCGAGATAATAACGATAAAAACGGTAATAATAATCAAAATTATAGTAAAGAAATAAACGATAATAACGATTATAAAAATAATAACAGTAACAATAATAAAAGTTATAACGATAATAACAATAATAATAATAATAGTAATAACGGAAATATCGATATTATCGACAATTATAATAATAATAATAGAATAGTAAGATATTAAGGATTATAACAATTATAATAATAATAATAATTACGATAAAAATGATATTAACGATAATAATAATAATAATAATAATGATGATAACGAAAATTACGATAACAACGATAACATCTTTAACAATACTGACGGTAATAACGACAATAACCATAATAACAATAAGAATAATTACGGTTGTAACGATAATAATAATAATAACAACAATATAATCGTTAATAACAATAATAACAGTAAAAATGAAAAGAACGATAATAATAATAACGATATTAACGATAATAAATTAACAATAATAATAACAAAAACAATAATAACGATTATAATAATAATTATAATATAATAATGTCGATAATAACGATAATAATGATAATAATGATAAAAATAATAACGTTAATAACGATAATAACGATCATAACGATAACAATAATAAAAACAATAACGATAATAACGATAATAATAATAATAATAATAACGATAACAACAATAATTATAAGAATTATTATAACTATAATAACGATAATACCGATAATGACGATAATAATAATAACGATAACAACGATAATAATAATAACAATAATATCGATAATAACGATAATAATAATAACAATAATAACGAGAATAACGATAATAACGATATTAACTTTAATAACGACATTAACGATAATTATAATAACAATAATTGCGATATTATCAATAATTATAAAAATAATAATAATAATAACAACGATAATAACGGTGATAATAATTACATTAATAACGACAACGCTAATAATAATTATAACAATATTAATGATAATTACGAAAAAAATAATAATAACATAATTAGTGATAGTAATAATAATAACGATAATAATGGTATTAATAATAATAATAATTATGGTAATAACGATTATAACAATAATAACGATAATAACGATAGTAACGTTAATAACTATCATAAGAATAATAATAACAGCAGTAATTATGATTATAATGTTAATAACGATAATAACGATAATAACGTTAGCAACGATAAGAAAGAAAACAATAATAACGATAACAACGATAATAACGATAATAATAATAACAATTGCAAAGATAATAACGATAACATCTATAATGACGTTATCAATAATGACAATACTAACGATACAAACATAATAACGATTATAATAATAACATTAATATCGATAATAACGATAATAACGATAATAACGATAATAATAATGAGTACAATGAAATAATAACGATAAAAACGATAATAACGACAATAAAAATAACACTAATAAAGATAATAACGATAATATCGAAAATGACTAATATAATAATAACAATAATATCAATAAAAACGGTAATAGCGATAATAACGATAATAGCGATAATTAATTTAATAACGATAATAATTATGATAACGATAATAACTATAATAATTATATTAACGATAATTATCATTCTAACGATATTAACGATAATATCGACAGGAATGATAATAATAATAATAACAATAATAACGATAATAACGTTAATAATGATGATAATAATGACACCTATAACTATACTAACTATAAAAAATATTAAAGAAAAATTGTAATGAAATAATAACTATAGAAACGATAATGAAGATAATAATTATAACACTAATAACGGTAATAGCGATAAGAAATAATAACGATAATATCGATAATAACGGTAATAATAATGACAATAGTAACGGTAATAAAGATTATACCGATTAAAATAATAACGATAGTAGCGATCATAACCCTAATAATAATAACAATAATAACGATAATAAATATAATAATGATAATAATAATAATAATAATAACGATAATAATATAAATAACGATAATAACGGATAGTAATAATAAAAACGAATATAACGATAATATCAATATTGACGATAATAATGGTAACGATAATAACGATAATAACGATAATAATAATGATAATAATAAGAACATTAATAGCGATAAAAACTATAATAAAGATAATAATAATAATTATAATAAAACAACGTTAATGACGGTAATAAAGATATTGATAAAAACAATAATAACGATAATAATGTTGATGATTATAATAACGATATTAACGATAAAATTAATAACGATAATAACAATAATAACGATAATAATGATAAGAATAATAACGACAATAACGATTACAATAATGACAATAATTACGGTAATAACGATAATAACGCTAATAATAATAACGATAATAGCGATAATGATGATAGTAATAATAATAACAATAATAACGGTAATAACAATAATAACGATAAAAATAATAATAATATTAAAAATATTAATAATTATAACAATAATAACAATTTAAACGATAATTACGATAATAATGTCAACAGCAAAAACAGTAATAACCATAATAATCATAATATTGTTAATAAGAATAACTATAATAACAAAAATAATGATAACAACGATACTAACCAAAATAACAATAATAGCGATAAGATTAATTACGATATTAAAGATATTATCGATAATAATAATGACACTATTAACGGTAATCACGAAAATAACGATAACAAAAATAAAGGTAATAGCGATTATAACGCTAACAATAATGACAATTATAACTATAATAATGATAATAAAGTTAATAATAATAATAATATTAACGATAATAATGATAATAATAGTAATAAATATAGTATCGATAATAATAACAATAATAGCCATAATAACTATAATAATGATAATAATAATAATAATAATAATAATAAAAAAACGTTAATAACGATAATAACGATAATAACTTTAATAATGATAATTATAATAACAAAAATAACAATAATATTGATAATATAGATAGAAAAACGACAATAACGATATTAACGATAACAATAAAAACGGTAATAAAGATAACATCAATAACATTAATAACGATAATATTCATAAAATTAATAAGTATAATAATGATCATAAAGGTGATAATAATATTAATGATAACAATAATAACGAAAGTAACAATAATAACAATAATAAAGATAATAATAGTAACAATAAAAACGATAATAACGATAACAATGATGACAATAATTACAGTAATAACAATAATAACGTTAATAATAAATACGGTAATAACATAAGTAGCGATGATAATATTAATAACAATAAATACAATAACAAAAATAACATTAATAACGATAAAGACACTACTAATAATAATAATAGTAACAAAAATAGCGATAAAAAGGATAATAACAATAATAACAACAATGATAACGATAATAACAATAATAAGGATTTTAAGTTAATAACGATAAAATCAACAACAATAATAATGATAATAACAATAATAGCGATAATAACAGTAATAATAATAATAAATATAATATCGATAATGACGATAATAACGGTAATATCAATAACAATAATAAAGATAATGAAGATAATAACTATATTAATAATGACAAATACTACAATAATAACGATTATAACGATAATAACGATAATAACGATATCAATATTATCGATAATAACGATAATAAAGATATTAAGAATAATAATAATAGTAATTCTAAGAATAATAACGATAATAACGATAATATCGTTAATCATAATAAGAATAATAACGATTTTAACGATAATAACGATAAGAGTAATAAGTATGATAACGATTGTAATGATATTAATAATAATAATAATGACAATAATCACTATAGAAATGATAATAACGATAATAACGATAACAGTAATAAGTATTATAAGGATTATAACGATAATAATATAAATAATAATAACAATAATCACGAGAGTAAAGATAATAACGATTATAACGATATTAATAATAACAATACCTATAATAATAACCATTATAACAATATTGACGATAATAATGAAAATAATGATATTAATAATATCAATAATAATGAGAATAACGATTATAACTTTAAAAATATTAACGATAATATCGATAACAATTGTAATAATAATGATAATAATAACAATTATAACGGTAATAGCTATAATAACGATAAAAGTAATAACAATAATAATGATAGTAACGATAATAACGATAATAATAATAATAAGAAAATTAAAAATAATAAAAATAATGAAGGTACTTACGATAAAAACGATAAGATCGATAACAATAATAACGATAACAATAAGAACGATAATAAGGATAATACACATAACGAAAATAGAGATCACAATAATAAAGAAAATATCGATAATAACGATAATAACGATTATAATAATAACAATAATAACGAGAATAACGATAAAAACAATAAAAGATTTAACAATAATAATAACAAAAAAAACTAACATAATTATAATAACAATAATAACAATATTAACGATAATAAGAATAAAAACGATAATAATAATAATGATAATAGCGAAAAAGAAAACAATAATAAAAATACCAATAATAACGTTAATATCGATAATATCTATAATAATAAAAACAATATTAACGATAATAACGATGATAACGATAATAACGATAATAACGATAATAATAATTATAACAAACAATAAAGTCTATAACGATAATAAAATGATAATAATAATAACAATAATGACGATAATAACTATAATAATAATAACAGAATTAACGATAATAATGACAATGAGGATAATAATAATATCAATAATTACGATAACAAAGATAATAACTATTCTAATAATAACAACAATAATTACAATTATGATAATAATAATAAGAATAATAACGATAATAATGAAAATAACGGTAAAAAATGCAATAACAATAATAATGACAATAACTATAATAATAATAACTATAATAACGATAATTATAATATCAATAATAACGATAATGAAGGTAATAACAATAATAACGATAATAATAGTAATAACAATAATGATAAATAAAATATCAATATTAATAATAATAATAATAATAATAATAATAATAATAATAATAATAACAGTAATAATAATAATAACAATTATAACGAGAATATCGAGAGTACTAATCATAACATTAAAAATAATAATAAAGATTTTAACGATACTAATAATAACAATAAAAACGATATTAACGAAAATGACGAATGAAATAATAATTATAATAGAATAATGACCTTAATAACGATAATAATGATAAAAATAATAACAATATTAACGTTAATAATGATAATAGTGATAGTAACGATAACAATAATAACGACTATAATGATAATAACGATAATAATAATAACAATAATAACGATAATATCAATAAATTTCTAAATAATAATAACGATAACAACGATAGTAATAATAACAATAAAAACAGTAATAACTATAATAACGATAATAATAATAACAGTAATTATGTTATTAACTTTAATAACGATATTAATAATTACAGAAATAACGATAATAACGACAATAATGATTATAAAGTTATTTACGAAAACAGAAATAACGATAATAACGATAATAACCATAATAATAATAACAATATTAACGACATTGAGGATAATAATAACATTAATAATAATAATAATAGTATAAACTATAATAACGTTAATTTTAATTACTAAAATAACGGTAATAATGGTAATAATAACTATAATGATAACGATAATAAAGATATTATTGATAATAATAATAATAATATTAAAATAGTAACGTTAATAAGTATCGTAAAGATAATAATAATATTAATAATAACAATAATAACGAATGATGACCTTAAAAACGATGATAATAATAATTACAATAGCGATAATAACGATAAAAATAATAATAATAATGATAATATCGATATTATCTATAATTATAAACATAATAATAATAATAGCAACAATAATAACGATATCAATAATAACGATAACAACTAAGTAACGATAACAATCAAAATATTAATGACATTAATAACGATAATAATGTAAATAACGATAATAATAATAACGATACTAACGATAATAATGATAATAATAATAATAATAATAATAAAATATTAACGATAAAAACGATAATAATAATTACAATAATAGCATTAATAACGATAATTACGATGACAAAAATTAGATTAATAACGAGAATGACGATAATAACGGCAATAATAATATTAATGATAATAGCGATAAAAATAATAATAATGATAACAATAACTACGATAATAACGATAAAAACAATTATAATAATAATAACAATAATAAATAAAATAACGATATTTGCGATAATAACTTTAATAATAATAACAATAATATCGATAATATGGTTAATAACGCTAATGACGATAACTGTAATAACGATAATAGGGTAAATAACGATAATAATAGTAACGATATTAGCGATAATAATAATGACAAGAATAACGATAATATCGTAAATAACGATTATAATTATAATAATAATTGTATAATGACGGTAATAACGATAATTACGATAATAATGAAAAGAATAATGACAATAATAACGATAATAACGGTCATAACGATAATAAAAATAAAAATAATATCCATAATAGCGATAATAATAATAATAATAATAACGATATTAACAATAATTATAAGAGTAATAATAACGATTATACCGTTAATAACGATAACAATAATACTAACGAAAATAACGATAATATTCATAATAATAAGAAAAATAATAACGATAACAACGATATTAAAAATTACAATAATAGCGATAATAAGGATAATAACGATGATAAATATGACATTAATAAAGAGATTGACGTTAATAAAGATGATAATAATTACATTAATAACGAGAATAACGGAAATAATGATTATAACCGTAATAAAGATTATAACAATAATAACGATAATAATAAATACTATAATAACGACAATAATGATAAAAACGATAATAATAATAATAATAATAATAACGATAATAACGATAAAGATAATAATAATAATAACAATAACAAAGATAATAATAATAACAATAATAACCATAATAACGATAATAATAAAATGAATAATAACGATAATAATGATATTGACGATAATAATGACATCGATAACAACGATAGTAATGATAACAATAATAGCGATAATAACGATAATAATTATAACGATAGTAACAATAATAACAAATGTATCATCATTTATAGTAATAACAATAGAATAATAATAATAATAATAATAATAACGATAGTTACGATATCAACGGTAATATGAATAACAATAATGACGATAAGAACGACAACAACGGTAATAATATTTATAATAACGAAAATAACGATAATATCGACAATATTAATAATAAGAATAAAATAATAACTATAATGACTATAATAATGATAATATCGATAATAATGATAGTAATAATAACGATAATAATAAAAAGTATAATAAAATAATAATTATAAAAACGATATTAGCGATAAAAATAATAACTAAAAACACGATAATAACGATATTAACGAAAATAATAAAAAAAATAATAGCGATAATGAAAATAATAATATAAATAATATTTACAATAATAACAATAATAACGAGAATAATGATAATAACGAGATCAATAATAATTATATTTAAATAATAACGAAAAAAACGATAATAACGATAATAATAATAACACAAATAACGATTAAGACTATAATAACATTAATAATGATAAAAATAATAACTATTATAACTATAATAAATGTGTTAATAATAATGATAATAACGGTTATAATAATAATAATAATAATAATAACAATAATAATGATAACCGTGATACCGATAATAACGATGATAGCGGAAATAAAGATAATAATAATAATAATTATAACGATAATAGCGACAATCACGGAAACAATAATAATAATAATAATAAAAATAATAATAATAACCATAATAAAGATTTCAACTGTAATAACGAAAATAACGTTAATAATAACAATAGTAACGATAACAATATTAACGATACAAACGATAATAACGATTATAATGATAAATATGATACCTATAATAACGATAAAAATAACAATAATAATGATAATAAAGATAATAACGATATTAATAATAATAATATCTAAAATAACGTTAATAACGTTAATAATATAAATAACATTAAAAACGAAAATAACTGTAATAATCGATGTAAATATAACAATAATAATAATAATAATAATAAGGATAATAACGATTATAAAGATAATAATAATATTAATAATATAAACGATGAGAACGCTAATAGCGATAGTAATAATAACAATATTACTGTTAATAACGATATTATCGATAACATCAATGACGATAATAACGTTAATAAAGTTAATAATAATACCTATTATAACGATAATAACGATAATATTACTACGGTAATAACAATATTACCGATAATGACGGGAATAATAATAACAATTCAATAGATAAAAACGATAATAAAGTTAATAATTAAAATAACAAAAATAACGGAAATAACAATAATATCGATAATGATAATAACAACTATAATAACGAAAATAACTGTAATTACGATAATAATAATAATAATAGCAACAATAATAGCGATAATAACGCTAATAATGTTAATAATAATAAACATAATAACGATAATAAAAATAATAATATTGTTGATAATAATAACGATAACAATAATAATAATAATAATAATAATATTGATAATTACGATAACAACGAAAACACCAATAACAATAATGACGATATTAACAATAAAAATAATACCAATAATATAGATAATAACGATAATAACGATTACAATAAAAACGATAATAACGATAATAATAATAATAATAACGATAATAACGATATTATCGATTATAATAATAATAATAATAAAATAACTACGATAATAACATATATAACGATAATAAAGTTAATAACGATCGGAGCAATATTAATAATTGCAACAATTACGATTAAAATGATAATAACGATAATAACTATAATAACGATAATAACGATAATTATAATAACAATAATAACGATAATAACGATAATGGCGATAAATATAATAACGATAACAATGGTAATAATAATCACAATAATGACGATAATGATAATAATAACGATAATATAGATAATAATAATAATGATGATAATAACAATAATAACGATAATAACAATAATAATAAAAACAATAATACCGCAAATAATTCTAATAACGATAATATTGATAGTAATGGTAATAACAATAATAATAATAACAATAAAGCGATAAAAGTGGTAATAATAATAATAACTATAATAACGATAATAACGTTAATAATAATGACAAGAATAAACGAGAAAATAACGAATTGACGATAATGATAGTAATAAAAATAAATATGATTATAATGATAATTATGATAAGAACGATAACATCAATAGCATTAATGACGATAATTACGTCATTGTGGATAATAACAATTATAAAAACCATAATAGCGATAATATCGATAATAATAATAATAATAATAATAAAATAATAACGCTAATAAACATTATAACGATAAAAATAATAACAATAATAACGATAATGACGATAATAACCATAAAAACGATAATAATTAAAATAACGATAATAATTATTACAATAATAACAAAAAAACGGTAATATTGATAATATAGATAATATCGATAATTATCATAGCAAAAATAAAATAATAAAAATAATAACCATTATGACGGTAATAATAATCACAATAATAACGGTAATAACGATAATAAGGGTAATAAAGATAATAATAATAACAAAAATAACGATAATAACGATAATAACGGTAATAACGATAAAAATAATTATTAAAATAAAATATTACCTATAAAAACGGTAATAACGATTTTAACGATTATAAAGTTAATAAGTAAAAAACGATAATAATAATTACAATAATAATAATAAGTAAGGTAATAACGGTAATAAAAATTATAAAACTAATAACAATAATAATAATAATAACGATAATGACGATAATATTTATAAATGCGATAATAATAATACTAAAGATATTAATGATAATAATAATAATTATAATAACAAAAATGACGGTATTAACGATATTTATAGTAACAATAATAAAAATAATAACGACAATAACGATGATAATAATGACATTAATAATGATAATTACGATATTAACGATAATAACGATAATAACGATAATAATAATAACGATATTAACGATAATAACGGTAATAGCAATAATTATAATAATAACAATAATAACGATAATAACAATAGTAATTAGATTAATAATAACAATAAAACGATAATAACGACAGTAACAATAATATTAATAGTAACATTAATAATGATAATAACGATAATAACAATTATAATAATAATAATAACAGTAATATCTATAATAACGAAAATAACGATAATAACGATAACAATATTATCGATAATATGAATAAAACGTTAATAATAATAAAATTAGTAACAATATTAATGGTTTTAACAATAATAACGATAAGAATAAAAACTATAATATTGGTAATACCGGTAATAATAATAATAATAATAACGATAATGTCGAAAATATCGATAATAATAATAAGAATATTAAAATAATAACGATAATAACGATTATAACGATAATAATAATAACAATAATAACATTAATAACGATACCAATAATAACGTTTATATCGTTATAAACGATAATAGCGTTATTAATAATTACATTAATAACAATAATAACGATAATAATAATAATAATAACGATAATAACAAATATTATAAAAATTATTAATACTATTATAGTGATAATATAGATAGTAACGATAACAATTATAACGATAATAGCTTCAATAACAATAATAATAATAACAATAATAACAGTATTATAGGTAATAACGATAATAACGATAATAATAATAACAATAATAACGATAATAACTATTATAACGGTAATACTAACAACAATAAAAAAGATAATAACGTAAATAACGATAATAATAATAACAAAAATAAGAATAATATCGGTAATAACAATATTAACGATTGTATCGATAGTAATAATAATAATAATATAAAAACTATAATAACAATATAGCGATAATAAAAATTACAATAATAACGAATATAACGGTAATGATTATAGTAACGATAATAATAATAACATTAATAACGTTAATAACTATAATTATAAAAATATTAATATCGATAACAAAGATAATAATGATATCAATAATAACGATAATGAGGAATATAGCGATAATATCGATAATAATAATAAAAATAAGAAAATAATAATGATAATAACTATATTATTGATAATAATAATAATAACAATAATAAAGATAATAACGAAAATAACAATAATAATAATAACAAAGATAATAATAATAACGTTATTAACAATAATAACTATTTTATCGATAATAATAGTAATAATAATATAATAACAATAATAACGATAATACCGAAAGGAAGGTAATAATAATTACGATAACAACGATGATAATAATACCAATAATAACGGTAATAACTATATTAACGAAAATAATAACACTTATAACGTTAATATCCATAATAACGATATTAATAATTACAGAATTAACGTTAATACCGATAATAACGATAATAATAATGGTAATAAAAACGATAACAACGATAATAATAATAACAATAATAACTCTAATAACAATATCAAAAATAACGATAATAAGGATATTAACGATAATAACGATAATCATGATTACAATAATAACGATTATAACAATAATAATAATAACAATAATCACTATAATAACAATAATAACGGTAATAATAATACCAACGATATTTACAATAACTGCGATAATTATTATAATGCCAATAAACGCGATAATTACGACAATTACGATTATAATAATAACATTAGTAACGATAATAACGTTAATAATATTAAATATAATAAAATAATAGCGATAATAACGAATATAATGATAATAACAATGATAATAATAACACTAATAAAGATAATAAAGATAATAACGATAAAAACGATATTAACAATTATAAGGATAACAATAATTACTATAATAACGTTAATATACATAATAATATTAGCAGTCATAACGGTAATGACGTTAATAATGATAATAATATTAATAATATTAAAATAACAATGATTTTAACGATTATAACGATAATAATAACAATAATAATAAAATAATGATGATTATAACGATTATAACGATAATAATAATAATAATAATACCGATAATATCGATAATAATAATAAAATCGATAATAATGATAATAAAGATAATAACGGCAATAATCATAACAATAATAAATATATTAACGATAATAACGACAATACTAATAATAATAATATTAACGAAAATAACGATAATTACGATAACAACGAACACATCATTAACAATAATGACGATAGTAACGACAATAACCATAATAATAATAAGATTAATTACGGTTGTAATGATAATAATAATAATATTAACAACAATATTAACGATAATAATAATAATAAAAATAAAATTAATAATAAAAATAATAACGATTCTAAGAATAATTATAAAAGTAGTAATAACAATAATAACGATAATAACGATAGTAACAGTAATATCAATAGAAACATTAATAATGAGAATAACGCTAATAACAATAATAATAATAATTATAATAATAATAATATAAGTAATAACGATAATAACAATAATAACGATAACAATAATATCGATAATATCTAATACACGTTAACAATAATAATAATAATAATAATAATAATAATAATAACAATAAGAGTGTATTTAACGATATTAATAATTACAAGAATAACGATAGTAATGATAATTACGATGATAAAAATAACATTAAAAACGAGAATGACGATAATAACGATGATAATAATTACAATAATAACGAGAATAATGATAATAATGATAATATTGATAACAATAATAACGTAAATAACGATAATAACGATCAAAACGATAATTATAATAACAATAATAATGATAATAGCGATAATAATAATAACAATAGTAACGGTAATAACGATAATAAAGATAAGAAAATAATAATACAATAATTACGGTAATAACGATTTTAACAATAATAATAATAACAATAATAAATATAATAACGTTAATAACGATAATAATAATAACAATAATAACGATAATAACGATGATAATAATTACATCAATAACGAAAATAACGATAATAACGATAATAATATTAACAATAAGAACGATAATAGCAATAAGTATAAAAATAATAATAACAATAAACGCGATAATAACGATTATACCGATAATAATAATTATAATACTACTAAAAATAATTACGATAATATCGATAATAACTATATTAATATTAACAATCATAACGGTATTTACGATTATAATTATAAATATTAATAAGGATAAGAACAATGATAATTATAACATTAATAAATATAGTACCGATAATAACAATAATAATATTAATTATAATAAAATAATAACGATAATATAAACGATAAATAATAAGCATAATAAAGATTATAACGATAACAACAGTAACTATAATAACGTTATCATCCATAATAATATTAACAAAAATAAGGGTAATGACGATAATAATGATAATAATATTAATAACAATAAAATAACATCGATTATTACGAGAATAGCGATAATAATAACAATAATAATAAACTAATGACGATTATAATGATTATAGCGATAATAACAATAATAATAATAATAACGATAATAAAGATATTAACTATAATAACGATTATAACGGTAATAATAATAACAATAATGACTATAATAACAATAATAACGACAATAATAAAAACGATAATAACAATTATAACGTTGAAAATAATAATAACAATAAACGCTATAATAACGATAATATCGATAATAATAATAACAATTGTAACGATAATAAAGATATTAACGATAAGAACGATAATGACGATAATATAATACTAATGATAATAACAATAATAAAGATAATAACGATATTATCGATAAAAACGTTAATGACGATAATATAATACTAATGATAATAACTATGATAGTAATAATAATAACAATAATAGAGATACTAATGATTATAACGATAATAATAATAATAACAATAGTAACGATATTATCGATAATTAAATTAATGAAGAGAATAAAGATAGTAACGATAATAACGAATATAATAAGTACATTATTTACGATACTAACGATATTAAAGATTATAATAACAATATTAATAACGCTAATAACGAAAAAAACGTTAATGATAATAACAATAATTTCAGTAATAAAGATAGTAACGATAATAATAATAACTACAATATTTAATACTAATAATAATAACAATAACGATAAGAACGATTATTTCGATAATAATGACAACGATATTAACGTAATAAAGATAATAAAGATAACAATAATAACGATAATAACGATAACAACATTGATAATAATTACATTTATAACGAAAATATCGATAATATCTATAATATCGCTAATTACGATAATAGCGGAAACAATAATAAGGATAATAATTATATTAACGATAATAATAATAACAATAAAAAAGACAATAATGATAACAACTATTATGACGATATCAATAATAACAATAATATCGATAATAACTATAATGACGATTACAATAATAACATTAATAACGATAATAACGATAATAATAATAATAATAATTATAATGACGTTAATAACAACATTAATAATAACAATAATAAAGATAATAACGATACTAACGACGATAATAAGGACATTAATTACGTTAATAAGGTTAATAAATATTGTTAATAATAATTTTAATAAAATAATTATGATAAAAACGACAATAACGATAATAATAATAACACTGATAACGATGAAAACGGTAATAAAGATAATGATAATAATAACTATAATAACGAAATACGACAATAACGATAATAACGATAACTATAATATCGATAGTAACGAAAAAAACAATAATATTAATAACATTAATAATACTAATAATGTTAATAACAATAACGATAATAATAATAATATTAATAACGATAATAACGGAATTAAATATAATAGCAATAATAACGATAATAACAATAATATTAACAAAAACGGTAATTATAATAATAGCAATAAGAACAATATTAACGACAGAAACGATAATATTAATAATAAAGATTATAACGATAATATTGATAATAATATTAATATCAATAATAACGATAACAACGATAATAACGATAATAATAACATTAATATCAATAATAACGATAATAAAGATAATAACGGTTATAATTATTATAACAATAATAACGATAATAAAGATAATGACAAAAATTACAATAACATTTATAACAATAATAGCGATAATAACGATCATTATGGTTATCATAATAATAACAATAATAACGTTTATAACGATTATAAGGATAATTACGATAATAATCATAATATCTATAAGAACAACAATGAAAATAGTAATAACAATAATAACGATAATAACGAAAATAACGGTAATAAAAATAATAATAATAATAATAACGGGATTAACGATAATAACCATAAATATAATAACTACAATGACGATAATAAAGATAATAACGATAAAAAAGAAAATAAGATAATAATAATAATAACAATAATGACGATAATAATGATAATAAAGATAATAATAACAATAAAAGTAATAAAAGAATCATAATGTTTATAATAATAATAACAAAAATAACGATAAAAACGATTATAACGAAAATAGCGTTAATAACAATTAAAGAGTTAATAATAATTATAACGAAAAAAACTAAAATAACGATAATAATGATAATAACGATAATAACTTAAATAACAATACTATGGATTATAACGATTGTAACGGTAAGAAATATAATATCAATAATAACGATAATATCGATAATAACTTAAATAACAATAGTACAGATAATAACGATTATAACGGTAATATGTATTATATCAATAATAACGATATTAACGATAATAACAATAAAAACAGTAAAAATAATAATAACGATAATATCGAATATTACGATAATAATAATAATATTAATAATAATATAGGTAATAAATATAGTAACGATAAAATTAATAATAATAACAATAATAAAAATAATAACGATAATAACGATAAAATAAATAGCAATAGTAACGAAAATAACGATAATAACGGTAATAATTATAATAACAATAACAATGATAATAACATTAATAACTATAAAAACGATAATAATATTAATAACGAATATTACGATAATATCGATAATCAAAATAATAATAGTAATAATAATAATAAAAATAACGATAATAAAGGAAGTAGATATAATAAATCTAATAACAATATTAACGATAAAAACAATGAAAAATTAATAATTATAATAACTATAATAACGAAAATAACGATATTAATGATAATAACGATCATAATGGTTGTAATAATAATAACAATAATAACGTTAATAATAGATAATAACGATAATAATAATAGTAATAATAACGATATTAACAATAGTAACAATAAAAGACTTAATAATAATTATAACGATAATAACGAAAATAAGGATAATAAAGATAATAACGATAATACTACTAATCAATATAATAATAACAATTATAAAGTTAATAACAATAATTATAATAATTACAATAATAGTAATAGCGAGAATAATAATAACAATAAAAATATTAATAATAAGAATAATATTAATAAGAAAAATAATAAAAATAAGGATAACATCGGAAACAAATATAATAACAATAATAACGATATTTACGATAATAACTATAAAAACGATTACAAAAATATAAACTGTAATAATGAAAATAACGATAATAATTATAATAATAATAGTAACAATAATAATGAAATTAACGATAAAAACGACAAAAAATAATAATAACAATAATAAAGATAATAACGATGAAAACGAAACTTACAATAACATTAATAACGATAAAAAAAGATATTAAGTATAAGAACGATAATAATACAAACAATAATAACGATAACAACAATAATTACGATAATAATAAAAACAATATTAAGGATAATAACGATTATAATATTCAATACAATAATAACGATAATAATAATATTATCGATATCAGCAACAAAAAAATAATTATAACAATATTAACAATAATAACGATCATTACAGTTATATTAATAATAACAACAATAACGATCATAACGATAAAAACGATAATAATATTATTATAACATTAATAAGGATAATAATGATAATAACGATCAGAACAACAATAAAAATAATAATAAGGATAATAAAGATGATAACGATCAAAACGGTTATAATAATAACAACAATATTAACGGTTATAACGATAATAACGATAAGAATAATAAAAATAATAACAATAATGACAAAAATCACGATAATAACAATAAAAAATATAATTACATTCAAACGATATTAACGATAATAACAATAAAAACAATAATAATAATAATAACGATAAAACGTAAATAACGATAAAATAATAATAACAACAATAACGATAATAATGGTAATAACGATAATAACAAGAATAAAAATAATAATAACGATTATAACGATAATAATGTACATAATGGTTATATAAATAAAAATAATTACAATAAAACCGATAATAATAATAACGATAATAACGATAATAACAATAAAAGGGTTAATAATAATAATAATGAAAAAAACTAAAATGAATACAATAAGAATAATAACGATATTAACGATAATACCAATAAAAACGATAATAATAGTAATAACAATCATAACGGTTATAATAATAATGACAATAATTAAGATAATAGAGATAATAACGATAACTATAATAACAATAATAACGATAATAACGATTATGTTAAGAATAATAACAATAATAACAAAAATAACGATAATGACGATAATAACGATAATAATAATTACCACAATAACGATAATAACGATAATCACGATAATAAAGATAAAAATAATAACAATTATAACGATAATAACGATAATAACAACAAAAACGATAAAAATAATAATAACGATAATAACGATAATAACGATAATAATGGTTATAATAGTAACAATAATAATAAAAAAAACGATAATAATAATAACAATAGTAACAATAACAACAATAACGATAACAGCGATAATCAAGATAAAACGGATAATAATAATAACATTAATGTTGATAATGGCGATAATAATATTAATAAAAATAATAACGAAAATAACGATAATAACGGTAATAAATATAATAACAATAATAACGATAATAACAATATTAACAACAAGAAAGGTAATAATAATAATAAGGATAATAACGATAATAACATAACTAATAATAATATCAATAAGAACGATAAAAACGATAATAACGATAATAAAGATAATAATCTTAATAATAACGATAATAATGAGTTGTTCGTAACGTAATATCGTTTTTTTTAATGAAAATAAAATACAATTTTCCTATAAAGAACAAATATTTTATTAAATTATTTATTGGCCATTCTGGTCCATTACGTTTTGCCATCTTTCTGGTAGTAGAATTATTTGACGATCATAAAATTTTTGGTGTTTCCTGACAAAAAACCGATCGAGATGATATTTGACCAACTCATTTGAAGTGAAGGTTTTACCGTCTAAAAATTAAGTGGTTGGAACACTACACCTATTCTGTTGATTAATTCTGGCCTTTTATGTTGAAATGCATCAGCCGGTTCGTCCAGTTGATGACAGTTGACTTCCGAATTAATTGTTGTGTTATCCGGTAAAATCTTGAAAATAAGATTCCTTTAAAATCCCACCAAACAGATAGCATCATCTTTTTTTGATGGATATTTTGGATACTTTTGGAAATGCTTTGATCCGGCACATCTTTTTTGCTCCACGATCTCTTACATTTGACATTGCTATGTACAACCAATTTTTCGCCTCCAGTAATGATACGCTTCAAAAATGGATTCTAGAGCTCGAGGAGAACCACTCCCGTTCTGGTCTGCCGGAACGAACTAACGTCTACCCCTTCAGCGCTGATCTTGATGCACTGGTGGATAGCACCGACTACGTCTGCGTAGATTTTACTCTTGCGTAGGTTTCAGGTGGATCGCGTCCGGCTTCGTTCTCTTTCTCAGCCTGCCCTTCGATTTGCTCGGCTCCTTTTTCTCCTGCGGTGTGGGTTTTGTCGCCCTCTGCGAGGGAATTTCCTTATTTTTTTCTTCTTGACGACCTCCGTCCACTTAGTGGCTTCGATCGTCGTCGCCTCTTGCTTCGGTCATATGAGGCTTTCTACAGGGAACTGCGGCGGGATTGTAGCTACTCTCTTGTCTGTGCTAACATCTGGTATAGAGTTGGTCCGTGGCCGTTGAGAGACATGGAAGAGGATCCTCGCTCCCTCATTGACTTTGCTCGAGGTTTATACATAAACTCGAGGCAGTCAATGATCTCCTCCAATTCCGGGAACCCTTGCTTGATCGCATTATATACGCTCGGCTGTCTAGTCACAGCGCACTCATATTGGCAAGGAAGATCCTCGCTTGCCCGAGTTTCTCTCTCTCTCTTCATCTTGTATTGTCCCATTCGAAGGCTGAGAACCTCCGTTATTGACGCTTTGAGCAGCGATGTCACTTCCAATTGATACTGGATTGTTTTTAATTTCTTGTTATTGAATTTGATTTTTAATTTGATTCTCCATAGCTTGTCTTATACTCCAGAGTGCCAGGCCGCCTCTGAACGCCATGTCTCAGGATGAGGGGAGGTGATAACCTTCACAACTACTACCACTGTTGCGAGAGCATTAGGCTATAAGGGCGTGAATGAAGTATCCGCCATTGCCGGTCACATACTTCCTTCATCGACACCCTGACACTCCCCTGGGTGCGATGCGTTGTCGCCGGGAGTTTCCACGATAACTGCGCTTTACGAATCATCCAGCACATCTCGTTCGGGCAGCGTCAACGTACCCGATAGACCTCGTGGCCCTGCCGTATACCTGGCTTGGCGCTCTTACAGGGAACTGACAGCCGTGCCATATGAGCCCTGGTTATATTTTTTTTAGGCAGATTGTACTCTGCGTAGCTCGGGTCCCCACGGCGCTATTCGTCGAAAGAAAAGAAATGCTCAAATCCTCCCCTCGGTGTAATTATAAAATTAATAATACTGTTTTATTATTAAACTAATTTAGACAAGTTCCATTAGCATAACCACGAACTCGTTCGCGTTCCTCCAAATAAATCATTGAATATATAAAACCAGTTGTAGAGTGTCGCGTGATTTTATTTCCTGCAGATCGAAACGCCTCTGACGCGATGATGATAAGTATTTCATAAACTGCGGACGATATAATGATAAGTACAGCCGTGAGTAATGTAGAACACGCTAATTGCTTATGCTATGGCTGCCAATAAGGGCGACACTTGTTCGCCAGAGGTTCGAAAAATTAGCTATAGTTCATGCCACTACCACGTAGATCATGGTCAACTCCACAAGCCAACAACAAAGGGCGGCGCATTATTAGTTGCAGTAGTATGTGCAAATTGCGGAGACGACGGAGTGGCCATCGTAATCTAGAATGGATAGTGCTGCATGAGTCCTCAGTGGACAGTCGTGTCTGCCGTCCAGCCATAGAATATAGGTCGCAAATTTAACACGAATTAGAAGGCAACACAGGCAACATCCGGAATGGAGTCCTTAGCCACGACAATAAAACCGAACAAATTTTCACATATAATTCGATAGATGTTCGATTTCTAGTCATGAATATTTTCGTAATTAATATTGATAAAAATGATAATAACGATAATAACTATAATAATATTAACGATAATGACGATAAAAGCAATAATAACAATAATAACGATATTAATAATGGCATCGATAATAGCGAAAATAATAAAGATAATAATAATAATAATAATAAAAAGAGTAATGATAGTAAAGAAGACTATAACGGTAATAATAAAAACAACGATAATAAGGAAAATAATAGTAATAACGATAATAATGATCATACCGAAAATGACGTTAATAACGAAAATAATAACGATAATAATAATAACAATATTAATAATTGTAATAAACATAATAACGCATATACAGAAAATAACGATAATAGGAGAAATAAATATAATATTAACCATAATAACACTAATAACTATAATAATAATAATATATATAATAATAATTATAATAACAACGAAAATAAGGATAATAATAATAATAACCATAATAACGGTAGTAACGATTATAACGATAATTACAATAATAACGAAAATGATGATAATAATGTTTGTAATAATAAAAATAAAAACAATAATAATAGTAATAATAAATATAATAAATATAAAAACGATAATAACAACAATAACGTTACTAAAGATAATAAGAAGGATAATACCGATAATAACAGTAATAACGCAAATATCGATAATAATGAATATAACGATAATAACAGCCATAACGATAATGAAAACGATAAAAATAATAATAACGGAACTAATAATAATATTATAATAATAATAATCATGATAATAAACATAATAACGATAACAACGATACTTACGATAATAATAAATATAATAATAATTATAATAACTATAATAATATTAATTATAATGAGGATAATAATAATAATAACAAAAATAACTATGGAAACGATAAAAAGGATTATAATGAAAATGACGATAAGGACGACAATAACAAACGATAATAATAGGTATAATAGTAAGGATAATAACAACTCTAATAGCGATAATAAAGATAATAAAGTTTATAATAATAATTATAATAATAATAAAAATTATACCGATAATAACGATAATAAGGGTAATATTGATAACAACGATAATAACGACAATAACGATAATAATATTAATATAATGGCAATAATAATAACGACAATAATAATAATGTAAATAATAATAAAGATAATAGCAATAATCAAAACAATGACAACAATAACGTTAATAACGATAATAACAATAATAAGAGTAATATAGATGATGACTAATATAAGGATAATAACGATAATAACGATAATAACGATAATAACGATAATAACGTTCAGAACGATAAAAATAATAACAATAATATCGATAATAACGATAATATAAATAACAATAATAACGATAACAACGATTATAACGATAAAAATAATAACGATAATAACATAAATAACGAGAATAATAGTAACAATAATAACAATAATAATGGAAATAGCAATAATAACGATAAGTATGATAACATTAATAACAAAAATAACGGTATAAACGATTTTAACGGTAATAATAATAAGATTAAAAACGATAAAATCAATAATTATAAAAATAATAATATCGATAACAACGATAATAATAATAACAATAATAACGATAATGACGATAATAACGTGAATATTAACAACAGTAATAAAGTTGATAACGATAATAACGATAATAAAAATAATATAGATATTAATAATAATAATATCTACAATAATAAAAATAATAACGTTAATAACAAAAATAAAAATATCAACGATATTCACGACAATGACGATAAATCCATAATAATTATAATAACAATAAGAACGATTATAATGATTATAAGGATATTAAAAATAATTCTAATAATAACGATAATAACAATAACAACGATAACATCAATAACAATAATGACGATGATAAAGACAATAACGATTATAATAAAAAGAATAATAACGGTTATAACGTTAATAATAATAATGAAAATAACAACATTAGTAACGATATTAAGTGTAATAACTATAATAACATTATTAATATTAACATAACTACTATGATAACGATAATAACGATAAAAGCGATAATAATAATCGCAATAATAAAAATAATAACAATAATAGCGATATAAATGTTATTAACGATTATTTCGGTAATAATAATAACACTAATAACGATAATAACGAGAATAATAATAATAATAATAATGATAATAAAGATAATAAAGATTATAACAATACTAATGATAATGATCTACAATAATGATGATAATAACGATAATAATAATAACAATATAAAAATTATAACGATAATTACGATACAAACGATAACATCATTAACAATAATGACGATAATAACGACAATAAGCATACTAATAGTAAGAATAATAACGGTTGTGACGTTAATAATAATAATAATAACAACAATATTAACGATAATAACGAGATACAACGATAATAACGATAATGACGATAACAATTATAAATATAATAACGAAAATAACGATAAAAATTATAACAAAAATGACAATAATAATTGTAGTAATAATAATAGCGATAAAAATACTAACAATAATAACAAAAATTACGGTAATAATGATTTTAACGATAATAATAATAACAATAATAACGATCATGTCAATAATAGGGATTATAATATTAACAATAATATCGATAATAAAAATAATTATAAAAATTAAAAATAACGATAACAACGATAATAATAATAACACTAATAACGATAATAACGAAAATATGAATTACAATAATAACGTTAATAACGCTAATAACGATGTTAATAATTATAATAACAAAGATAATAACTATACTATTGTTAATAACGGTAATAATAATAATAATAATAATAATAACGAAAATAATAATAATAACGATAACAATATTAACAATAATAACAATCAAACCGATACTAAACAGAATAATAATATCTATAATAAAGGTAATAACGATAATAATAAAAATATTATTAACGATAATAGCGATAATAATGATAATAACTATAATAATCATAGCAAAAACCACAATAATAACGAAAATGATGATAACGATGATAATAACGATTATAACGATAATAATAATCATCACAATAATATCGATAATAAAGATAATAACGATAATAGCGCGAATAATAATAACGATAACAACGATAATAACAATACTAATAAATACAATAATAAAAATGATAACGGTAATAAAGATAATAACGATAATAATAATAAAAATAATCACCATAATAACGATAATAACAGTAATAACGATAATAACAGTAATAACGATAATAATAATAATAACAATAAAAGCGATAATAACAGTCATAAATATATTAAAAATATTACCGAAAATAACGATACTAAGGATTATTATATTACTATCAATAATTAGGATAAAAACGATAATGTCTATAATAACAATACTAATGGTAATAACGACACTAATAATAATAATAATAATAATAACAACAATAAGGATAATAAGGATAATAATAATAATAACAAAATGAAAGATAATAACGATACTAATCATAATAGCGATGAAAATTACAACATATATAACGACAATAACAATAATAACGGTAATAATTATAATAACAATAATAAAGATAATGACTGTAATAATAATTCTACTAATAAAAAAAAAATAATAATAATAAAAATGTAAATAGAAACGATAATTACGAAAATGATAAAACTAACATAATTAGCGAAAGTAACATTAATAACGATAATAACGATAATAACGGTAATAATAATAACAATAATAAAGACTATAACGATATTATTAATAACGAAATCAACGATAATAGTAATCAAAATAATAACAATAATAACTGTAATAACGATAATATTATTACAGTAATAAAAATAATTACTATAATGACGGTAATAATAATAACGATAATATAAATAATAACGATAATATCTAAAATTATAAAAATAAAATAGCGCTAATAACATTAATAATAATAACCATAATAACGATAATAAAGATAATAATATCATTGATAATAATAACATTAACAATAATAATAATAATAATAAAGATAATTACGATAATGACGAAAACACCAATAACAATAGTGACGAAATTAACGACCATAACAAAAATAATAATAACAATAATAACGATAATGACGTTAATAAAGATAATAGCGATAATAGCGGTGTTAATAAAATCTATAATAGCGATAATAAAAATAATTATAAAAATAATAATTACAATAATAACGATAATAACGTTAATAGCAATTACAATAATTAAATTAATAATGATAATAACGATATTAACGATAATAATAATAATAATAATAATAACGATAATAACGAAAATTTCGAAAATAATAATAATAATAATAATAAAGTACTATCGATAATAACGATTATGACGATAATAATAATAACAATAGTTACGATAATAACGATAATAACGATAATAAATATACTAATAATAATAACGATTTAAATTATAATAATAATAATAACAATCATAACGATACTAACGATAACAACGATAATAAGATTAATAATAATAAAATCATAACGATTATAATGCTTATAAAGTTAATATTAATAACAATAATATCGATAATAACGATGATAAATACAATAACGATAATAATAATAATAATAATAACTACGATAACGATAATAACCATAATAATAATAACAATAATATAGATCATAACGAAAATAATGATAATAGTAATAACACTAATAAAGATAATAACGATAATATCTATTATAACGATAACAATAATAATGATGATAACGATAACAACTATAATCATAATAACAACAATAACCATCATAACCATAATAACGATAATAATGATAATAACAGTAACAATTATCGTCATTATTGTAATTGATGTTATCGTTCCTATCGTAATTGTCGTTATAATTATTATTATTATTGTTATTATTACAATCGTTATAATCGTTATTATCGTGTTTGTTGTTATAATTATTATTAACGTTATCATCGTTATTACCGTTATTACAGTTATTACATTTATTTCCGTGTTTATCGCTTTATCGTTATTATTATTGTTCTTATCTTTATTATCAATATTATCGTTATTAATATAATTTTCGGTATTATTTTTACTATTATTATTGTTATTATCATTATTATTATTAACGTTATCATCTTTATCATCGTTATAATTGTTATTATTAGTACCGTTATTATCTTTATAACCGTTATTATTGTTATTATTGTTATTATGATTATCGTGATTATCGTTATTATCGTAATCGTCGTTCGTAATGTTATTATTATCTTTGTTATTATCGGTTTTATCGTTATTATTATTATCGTTATTATCGTTTATATCTTTTTTATCGTCAATAAGGATAATAATAATAATAAATATAATAACTATAATATTGATAATAATAATAACAATAATAACAATAATAACGATAATATTGATAACAATAATAAATATAATTACGATAAAAACGATAATAATGGTAATAACAATAATGATAAAAACGATAATATCGGAAATAATAACAATAGTAATAAAATAAAACCGATTATAACGATAATAATAATAACACAAATAATAATAATTGCGATAATAACTATAATGACGTTATCAATAATAACAATAATAACGATAACAACGATAAAAACGATAGTACCAATAATAACGTTAATAACAATAATAAGAATAATAAGGATGATAACAATAATAGCGATAATAACGTTTATAACGACAATAATAATAATAACAATAATAACGATAATAACGACATTCATAATAATAATAATAATAATATTAATAATAATAATATTATAACGTAACAACTATAATAACGATAATAATAATAACAATAAAAACTATAAAAACGAAAATAACAGTAGTAACGATAACAACTATAATCATAATAACAACAATAACCATAATATGGATAATAACAATATTAATAATAACAATTCTAAAGATTATATCGATAATAACGATGATAATAATGACATTGACAAAGATAATAACGATAAAAACGATAATAACAATAAGTAAAATAAAATAGTAACTATAAAAACTACAATAACGATAATAATAATTACACTAATAACGATAATAACGATTATAACGATAATAACGAAATTAATAATAACAATACTAAAGATAATATCGATAATAATATAAAATATAATAACGATAATATCGATAATATCGATAAATAATAATAATAACAATAATCACGATAATAACAGTAATGATTATCATAATAATGATAACAATAATAACAATAATAACGATAATATAGATAATAATAGTAATAACAATAAACACGATAATAACGGTAATGATTATAATAATAATAACAATAATAACGATAATAACGATAATAAAAATAATAGCGATAATAATAATAAGAACGATAGTAACGATAATAAAGATACTAACGATAATAATAATAATAATAACAATAATAACAATAATATCGATAATAATAATATTAATAATAAAACAATAACGCTGGTAAATATTATAACGATAATAATAATGACAATAATAACGATAATAACGATAATAAAAATAATAGCGATAATAATAATAAGAACGATAGTAACGATAATAAAGATACTAACGATAATAATAATAATAATAACAATAATAACAATAATATCGATAATAATAATATTAATAATAAAACAATAACGCTGGTAAATATTATAACGATAATAATAATGACAATAATAACGATAATAACGAAAATAAAAATAATAACAATAAAAATTATAACAATAATAACGATAATGACGGAATTAATAATAACAATAACAAAGATATTAGAAACATCAATAATAACGATAATAACGATAATAATGATAATATCGATAATAATAGTAACAGTAATAAAATAATAACGACAATAAGGATTTAGAAGATAATAATAATAACAATCATAACGAAAAAGACGATAGTAACGATGAAAGCGGTAATAATGATAATATAACACTAATGATAATAACTATAATAGTAATAATAATAATAATAATTATATAGATAATATTGATTATGACGATATTACTAGTAATAACAATAATAACGGTAATAACAATAATTAAATTAATAAGGAGAATAGATATATTAACGATAATAACGTTTATAATAAGTACATTAATTACGATAATAACGATAATAACGACAATAATAATAGTATTAGTAACGATAATAATGGTAATAACGATAATAACGATATTAATAAAAATAATATCTACAATAATTACATTAATAACGTCCATAATACAAATAATTATAATAACGATAATAACAGTAATAACGATAATATTATTAACGATATTATCGAAAATAAAGATAACATCAGTGGCAATAATAACGACAATAAAGATAATAATAATTACAATAATAACATTAATAACGATAATAGCGATAACAATAATAACAATAATAACGAGAAAAACGATAATAATAATAACAATAATTACGGTAATAACGTTAATAAGGATAATAATAATAGCTACAATATCGATAATAAAAATAATAATAATAGAATGTTACCGATAATAACGATAATGACAATAATAATAAAAATAATAATAACAATAATAACGATAAAAACGATACTAACAATAATATTTAGATTAACAATAATACGATAATATCGATAATAATAATAATAATAATAATAACGATACATGACGATAATAATGATAATAACGTTATTAATAATAATAATATCTGTAATAATAACGATAAAAACGTCAATAATAAAAATAACAATATTAACGATATTGACGATAATAACGATGAAACGATAATAGCAATAATAACAACAATAACGATAATAACAATATTAACGATAATTACGATAATAACAATAACATCAACAACAATAATAACGATAATAATGATAATAAAGATAATAATGATAATAATTATAACGATAATCATAATAACAATAATAATGATATTAATAACGATATTAATAATAACGATAATAATAATAACATCAATAACAATAAATGCAATATTAACGATAATAACGATAATAAGGAAAATAACGATAATAATAATTATAATAATATAAATAATAACGATATTAAAGATATTAATAATTTCAAGAATAGCGATAATAACGATAATTACGAAAACAAAAATAATATTAATAACGAGAATGACGATAATAACGATGATAATAATTACATTAATAACGAGAATAACTATAATAACCATAAAAACTTGAATAACTATATTAACGATAATAATAACAACAATAATTGCGATTTTATCAATAATTATAAAAATAACATTAATAATAACAACGATAATTATGATATTGACGATAATTCTAGTAGTAAAAATAATGTCACATAATAACGATAATAAGGATAATAATAATAATTATAATAGCAATAATAACGATTAGAACTATAATAACTTTAAAAATAATAATAATAAGAAGTATAATAACTATAATAACGTAAATAATAATAACAACAATGGTAACAATAAAAACAATAATAACACTAATGTCGATAATAACTTTAATAATAATATCAAAAATAAAGATTATAATGAAAATAACAATAATAATAATTAGAATAAAATAATAACAATAATAGTGATAATAACAGTAATAATGATAACAATAATAACAGTAATAACAGTAATAATGATAACAATAATAACGATAATAATTATAGTATTAATAACAATAATGACGACCATAACTTTTATAATAATAACAATAATAACGATAATAACAAATTTTAACGGAAATAACGATAATAATGTTAGTATAAATAATAACGATAATAATAATAATAATAATAATAAGTATAAAAATAATAACATTAATTTCGAAAATAACAATAATGACGATAATTATGTTAAAAACATTAATAACGATATTAATTACAACAATGACTACAATGATAATGATAATAACGATAATAACGATAATAACAAAAAGAACGATAACAATAAAAATGATAATAACGATAATAACGATTATAATCATAATAACGATAGTAACGGTAATATCGATAATAATAATAATAATAATAGTAACATTAATAAACGTCATGACGATAAAAACGTAAATAACAATAACATCAATAACGACAATTACAATAATAACTATAATAAAAGCAAGAATAATATCAATATTAACGATAATAACGAAAATATCGAATATAGCGATATTAATATTAATAATAGCAACAATAATAACGATAATAACGCTAATAATAAGAACAATAATAACGATAATAACAGAATATCTGTAATAATAACAATAACAATAATAATTATAAAAACGATAATAACCATAGTAAAAATAGTAATAATAAACATAAAAACGATAAAATCGATAATAACGATAATAATAAAAACAATAATAATAATAATAACGATAATAACGATAATAACTACATTAACGATAATAACGATAACAATAATAATGATGATATCGGAGTTCCATTATGGAGTAGATTCGGTAGGGTCTTATCGCCGAGCGCTCCGCATTTCGTGCGACTTTTCGTATTTTTACCTATTCCATCGGCTCTAAGTTTCATACCTTGATTGTGAATTGCTAAACGGCGAGCATGTGGAGATAATAATCGGGTGAAGAGTTCGAACATCTTTCGTGTTTTTTGTGAAAGTGTGTCCTGTTTCATTGTCGAGGCATTGTTCGCCATTACGTGGGATTTGCGGGACCTATATTCTATGGTTGGCCGCCAGGCCTGTTCTCGCATCGAGGTCTTACTCAGCGCCATCTACTCCAGGGATCGATGGCAGCGCCGCCTGCAACGCAGGTGTCATCTACAATTATGATTAGTGTTTGGCCGCCGTTTAGGGTTGGCTGATAGAGCGGACCAAGATCCACGAGGTATGGGACGCCATCTCTGATGTTGCCCAGTGCTGCCATCTGGGCCGTGATAGTTCTGCTAACTATACTCTATGGCTGGACGGAAGACTCGTCGTTTTATCGAGGACTCATGTTATGCTGCGCCATCTACTCTGGACAACGGCGGAAATGCCGCTGCCAACGCAAGCGGCGTCTACTTTCACCTCTAGGAAATGCGAAATATCTTTCTTCATCGCATAGGTGGCGCTTCTGTCAGCATAAAACCAAAAGCACGCAACAGTCAACGGGTGGTATTATATATCCAATGCTTTATTTGGAGGAACACGGACGCGTTCGTGGGTATATGGTTGGACCTTGCCAAAGATCTTCTAATATGCTTTAATAACAAAAACTAATTACAACAGCATTATTATTGCTATTATTATTTTTCACCAAGGGGAGAAGTAGAGCTCCGCATTTTGTGAGATTTTCGTAGTTTCGTAGTTTATTCCAGTCTATCGTCGGAAATTTTTAAAACTTGCATGTAAATTTGTAAGCTGGGAGCAAGGGGAGAAAATTATCGTGTCTACAAATCGATCATCTAGTGGTGTTGTTGGTGATAGTGTGCTCGGTTGTATTGGCGAGGCGTCAGACGCCATTACGAAGTTAGTTGCGTGAATTATATCCTATGGTTGAACGGCAGACTCGATCACTCATCGAGGTCTTCTCAAGCGCCCTCTGCTCTAGGTTACGATGACAGCGCTGACATCAGCGCGGAAGGCATTTACTACTATGATTAACAAAGGGCCGTCCTCTGGTGGTTGGTTCTTGCAGTCGACAAAGATCCACGTGGTACTGGACGCCATCTCGGAAGTGTGCCAGTGTCGTACTAGGACATGTTATTTCCGTGAACTATACTCCATGGCTGGAAGGCAGATTCGACAGTCCACCGAGGACTCATGAAGCGCCACCTAATATTGACTACGACGGGAGTCGTTTGTGCCGCAACCAACGCAAGCGGCACAAACTTCATGATAGAGAAATACGAAATACTAATCTCCAGCGCATAGGAGGCGATTCGATCAGGCGAAAATATAAAATAAAATCACTCACAGTCAACTGTTGAATATTTCCAATGCTTCAATTTGTAGGAACGCGGAGGCGATCATTATGATATACATGGAACTCGTCAAATTTCAAATTTCAATTTATTTATATATAATATACATTCATTAAAAAGAATAATACAACAGCATTATTATTATTATAAACCATGGGAAGAAGTGGAGCATTCCTCTTCTCCCGACGAGTAGAAATGTCGGGATCCGAGATAGGAGAAGTACAACCTCTCAAAAAAAAACCAGTGCTCATCTGGCCCGTATGACAGCACCCTGTAAGGGCCCCAAGCCAGGGTTACGACAGGGCCATGAGGACTAGCGGGTACATTGACGCTGCCCGAAAGGGATGTGCGGAATGGTAAGTAAGGCGCGGTTCTCGTAAAAAACACCTGGCGTCAACGCGTCGCACTCACGGGAGTGTCAGAATGCCGATGAAGGAAGCAGGAGAACGGCAAGGGCGGATGCTTCATTCCCGACCTTATAGCCAAAAGCTCTCGCAACAATGGGGGTAGTTGCGAGGGTGATCACCCCCCCCACTACCGGAGACACCGCGTTCGGAGACGGTCGGGCACTCTGGAGGAAAAAAAACAACTACATGGAAAATAAAAGTATCAATAAGATAAATTTAAGGGAACTAAATAATATACAAGAAAACAACTCAGAATAACCTGTAAAAAAACATCGCTGCTCAAGGCGACAAAAACGTAGGCTCTCAGCTTACGAAAGGGACACCACAAGATGGAGAGACAGAGAAACTCGCGCAAGCGAAATTCCTCCTTACAAAAATGAAGTTGGCTATTGTAAGACGGCCAAATGTGAACAACATGATAAAGCAAGGACTCTCAGAACTGGAGGAGATAATAGATAGTCACGTGTTCATCTACAAATCTCGAAATGAGGTTAATAAGAGAGCGAGGAAACTCGACCTAGTTTCTCAGAGCCCTTGGGGAAATTCTGCAACTGAGTCCGGCGTAAGTAAGAGAGTAGTCACAAGCCCGCCGCAGTCGCATGATGAAAGCCTCAAAAAACCGAGGCAAGAGGCGACGACGACCGAAGCCGCCATGTGGTCGGAGGTCGCCAATAGGAGAAGAAACACGGAGAAATCAGCTAAGAAGGCAACGAAACACCCACAGGAGGAAGAAAAGGAGCCGAGCAAATCGGAAGACAGGCCGAGAAAAAGAACGAGGCCGGGCGCGATCCTCCTGAAACCTGCGAAAGGAAAATCATACGTAGACGTAGTCGGAGATATTCACCAGTGCTTTAAGACGACCGCCACATGGGTAGACGTTAGATCGGTCCGGCAGACCAGAACCGGCGGAGTTCTCCTCGAACTCAAAAGGACCACTGCCGATATCAGGGCCTCATTCGCTGAAACCCTGAGGAAAGTAGTAGAAGAAACGAGCAGCATCACGGAACTAGTTCCTAGTGCTACGCTCGAGATACGGGACTGCGATTGTTGCACATATCTGGTGGAAGTCAAGGAGGCCCTAAAGAGGACCCTGCCAGACTACGTGGGAAAATTAGAGGTGAAATCGACGAACCCCAACGCGAGACAACAACACCTAGCCCTCGTCAGATTAAAAGAGGAAGCAGCTGGGAAGCTTTTAAAGGCCGGCCGAGTGCTGGTCGGTTTCATCAGCTGCAGGGTTAGGCGAAGAACGGAAGTGAGTCGATGCTACCGCTGTCTGGACTACGGTCACTATAGCGCCTCGGGCAAGGGCCCTGATAGCAGCAAGTATTGTCATTTCTGCGGTAGCACAGGTCACAAGATCAAAGAATGCAAAGTCAGCGAGCCTACTTGTTTCTTGTGCTCCAATAGCGAGGATGATCCTAAGAAGCACCTAGCGGGATCAAAGGCCAGTAAAGCTTTCCAGGATGCGCATGCAACAGCCAACAAGAGGAAGACAAGATGAGAGTACTTCAGAGTAATCTCAATAGGAGCAGGACGGCGCACCACTTCCTAACCCAGCTCTATTCTGAGAAAAAAGCTGATATAGTTTTAATCAGCGAACAGTACCGGGACAGAGCAGGAATAGGATGGTACGCAGAGTAATTGGGCACCGCGGCCATCTGGATCCCAGATCCCCGACAAATTCATGTGTCGGATCAAGGATACGGACGCGGTTACGTTTGGGTGAGACATAAATCGGCGACATATGTGAGCGTATACCTCACCCCGTACGACCGGATTGACGACTTCCAGACCAAATTAGACGATCTGGAAGACGCACTGAGGGAAAGGCAAGGAGATTTCATCGTGGCAGGTGACCTCAACGGCAAAGCTCTCGAATGGGGGGAGACCAGGCCGGACTCCAGAAGAGGACGAATCATGGAGTTGGTGTCGACACTACAGCTACCAGTACTCAACACAGTCTTGACATCAACCTTCGATAGGCCTGGATACAGAGAAACAATTCCGGACGTCTCTCTAGCCAATGAACAACTGGTGGCAAGAGTCGCAGGCTGGCAGGTAATTGAGGATTATACCGGGAGCGATCATCAGTACATCCTCTTCGATATACACGATAGGAGGCCAGCCGTGACAACTCCAGTAAGACCCCCCAGTAAGATGGAGATTCCTTCAAATTGCTTTCGCGAATCTATCGCCACATGCGCAATCCAGGAGGATTACTGCAGCAACTATGCAGTTCATCCAAAACGCATGCACGATAGCGGTGCCAAAGACGAAAAAAAAATGGCAAAGGCGTCCTGCGTACTGGTGGACGAACGAGATCGCAGATCTACGTAAGAAGTGCTTAAGTCTCTGCCGTGTAGCACAACGAGCGAAGAGACGCGACCTCGACGCTGCTCCCATGGCTGCAGAGTATCAGGCGGACAAAAAAGCTCTCAAGAGGGCCATCAAGGCCAGTCAACGTCGGTGCTGGAAGGAGCTGTACTTGTAAATCGATCAAAATTCGTGAGGATTATGGTATCAGATCGTCACAAGTAAGCTGGGGACACGAATGCAAGGTATCCCTCAGGACGCTTTAATGTTGGAATTCATCCTGCATACTCTATTCTCCTCACAGCCGAAGAGAGAGATTAGCACGGCAGCGCCTGGCATAAGGCGCCACAATTTACAGAAGTGGAGTTATTCAGGGCCGCATCATCTATGCGGAAGAAGAAAGCTCCAGGAGACTTCCAGGAGAATTAATTAAAGCTATCGCGGAGAGTCACTCTGAGCTCTTGCTACACATGTATAACATGTGCCTCCGGGAGGGCATCTTCCCCGCCCAGTGGAAGAAAGCGTGTCTTGTGATCATCAGCAAAGGCAAGGGTCCAGCAAATACAGCTTCGTCATACAGAACCATCTGTATGCTCGATACAGCTAGCAAGCTCCTGGAGAAGCTGCTTAGGCCACGGCTGCACGCAGCCGTGAGGGCAGCGTGGGATCTTATTGCCCTCGAATATGGATTTCGATCAGGCCTCTCCACCATCCACGAAGTTTAGGAGATTGTCACCGCCGCTAAAATGACGGAACGCGGGAATAACCATTCCCGCCCTTGGTGTCTACAGGCCACCATAGACGTGTGAAACGCCTTCAACTTTGTCAGGTGGGACTTGGCAATGGAAGCGCTCGAACGTAATTTCAGAGTCCCGGGGTACCTTCTCCGAATACTCGGGGATTATCTAAACGATCGCTTCTTAAAATACAATACTGACGATGGTCCAAGAAGCTTGGAATTGACATCGGGGGCAGCTCAGGTCTCCATACTAGGACCGGATATCTGGAATATTTTCTACGACGGTATCCTACATATGGCAGTCCCTGAAGGTGCTTTCTGATTGGGTACGCAGATGACATTGCAGTTGTCATAACAGCAAGAGGCGCGGAGCGGGCACAGCTGGTGCTCAACCAGGTAATGCGCAGAGTCATCTCCTGAATGGAAGAACACGGGCTAACCTTAGCAGCCCAGAAAACAGAGATCGTGCCACTAACGAAGAAGCACATCAACACCTTGCGCAGTTTCACCGTAGGAGACGCGACGGTCCAGACGAAGCAGTCAGTCAGGTACCTAGGAGTAACCCACGATTGCAAACTCACTTACGGAGAGCATATATAAAGGGTAGCTGTTGTCACGCTGGGCACACACATGGCCAATATCAACGGCCCCAGGCCGTGCATTAGGCGACTATTCATGCGTGTCGCCGAAGCAGTGATGCTGTAGGCGCAGATGTATGGGCCGAGGCGCTGCGAAAGGAGAATTATCGCAAGCGCATAGCCGCGGTACAGATGAGGGGCGCTCTCCGACTCGCGTCGTCCTACTGCACGGTCTCTGAACTCGCGGTGCTAGTGGTCGTGGGGGTAATACCGATAGATCTACTAGCCCAGGAGAGACAATTCGTCCACCAGCAGAGGTCCGTTTTGGGTAAGGAGGAGGCACCAAGGCTCGCCTGGTATACCAGCATCGAGACCTGACAATGCAGATGGGACCAGGTTACTAGGGACAGATGGACTGCCGACTCATCGGTCGACTTGACAACTGGATAAACCGGGAGGCGGGAAAGGTAGATTTCTACCTCACCCAATTCCTGACTGGGAATGGCTTATTCTGTTCCTACCTCGCAAAGATGAGGAAAGCAGCAGATGGCAACTGCTCCTATGGCGACTCAACCGTTGACGACGCCCACCACACATTTTTCATATGTGCACGTAGGAGCGCCGAACGATTTGCCTTGGAGCAGGAGCTTGGAGACATCTCGCCGGAAAACATTGTGGAGAAAATGCTGCGAGGGCAGAAGCAGTGGAACATGGTTGCCTACTACGTGAGGGCAATCTTATGTAAGAAGAAGAAGGAGATGGACGGCCCATAGACGTGTCACAAACGTTGCTCCAGGTTCCTGCACGTAGAGCCAAATTGAGGGAGTCCAATTAATGGAACATGATGTAGTGGTAACATCCCGATGTAATGTCACGTGACGGTGCCGGAATGGTATCAACATGCCACCAGGATGGATATGAGTTTAGTCGGTAGTGCCTGTTTTAACGCTGAGAACGACATTCCAGGGACTTTAACGGGGGAACCAAAGTGTAGGGTAAAAGTAAAGTAAAGGGTTCCTATAGGGTCTCTGGGTCAGTGCGAATAGCTAAGCATTCTCAGACCATCAAAAAAAATAATAATAATGGTGATATCGATAATAGTTAAAATATTTATAACAATAATAACAGTAGTGGCGATAATAACGTTAATATTAATAACAAAAATAAAGTAAATAATGAAAATAACGATACTAATAATTATTATAATAAAGTAAAAACGATTTTAACGAGTATAACGATAGTAATAATAATAACAAATCGTAACGACAATAACGACAATAACGATAATAATAATAAAAAAAAATAATCCAATAACAATAAATACGATATTAAGGATAATAACGATAATATTAAAAACAATAATAACGATATTATCGATTATAACTATAATAGTAAAGATAATAAGAACAATAATAACGATAATTACGTTAATGGCGGTAATAATAATATTAACAATAAAAACGATAATAATGATAATAACGATAAAAGTAACAACAATAATAACGATAATAAGGATCATAATAATACTTACAATTACGATAAAATGATAATATCGATAATAACGGTTATCATATTAATAGAAATTATACCAATAATACGATAATCACGTTAATTATAATAATAACAATAATAAACATAATAACGTAAATAACGATAATAACGAAAATAGTAATAATAACGATGATATCAATAATAATGATAATAATAATAATAATAACAATCATAACGATATTAACAATAATAGCGATAATACCGATAATAACGATAGTAATAATACTAACGATAATAACAATAATAACAATAATAATAATAACAATTATAATGATAATAACGATAATTAAGATACTAATAAAAATAACAATATTAATAAAGATAATAACGATATTAATGTTAATAATAATAATTTTAATTTAATATAGACGATAATAACGATAGTAACAAAAATTATGATAACAATAGTAAAGATAATAACCATAATAACGATTATAACCCTAAGAATAGAAACAATATTAACAATAAAAACGATATTATCAATGATAATAATGAAAAGAATAACTATAATAATAATGAAAATATTATCTATAATATCGCTAATAACGATAAAATGGTAATTGCGACAATAATATTAACAATAATAAAGTCAATAACGATTATAACGGCAATAATAATAATAATAATAATTATAATAATAACGCTAATAAAAATAGTAGTAATAATGGCAGTAAAAAGGATAATAAAGTTAATAAGAATGATAACATTATTAACGATAATAACGATATGAGTTATACTATCGATAATAACTATAATAACGACAATAATAATGAAAGTATATTTAAATAATAACGATGGTTACGATAATACCGATAATAATGATAACAATAACTACTATAATAAAGATATTAATAATAACGCTAATAACGATAATAACCATAATTGTAAGAATAAAAATAACAATAATAACGGCAATAACGATTAAAACGATAATAACGGTAATAATAATAATAACAATAATAACGATAATAACGATATTAATAATAATAATAATTATGTATAATAACGATTATAAATACAATAATTATAAAAATGATAACACCGATGATAAGCATAATAACTATAATAGCGATAATAGCGATAATAGTAATAATAACAATAATAGTGATAATAATAATAATAACAAAATTTATAATAAAATTTAATAAATAATAACTATAATAACGATAATAACGATAATAACGACAAGAATAAAAATATTAATAACAATAATGACGATAATTACGATAAGAACTGTATTATTAATATCAATAATAACTATAGTAACGATAATTACAATAATAAAAATAACAATAATAACGATAATAACGATAATAATGATAATAACAATAACAACGATAATGTACATAATAAAAATAAAAAATATAAACACTATTTCGATAATACGACAATAACGATTAAAATAATAATACTAACTATAAAAACCATAATAACGATAATAATTATAATAATACTAACGATAATAACGATAATAAAGATAATAACAGTAATAATGTTAATATCAATTGTAACGTTAATGACAATAATAACGGTAATTAGGTTAATAATAAAAATAACATTAATAACGAAAATGACGGTAATGGCGATGAATAGATAATAATAACAATAATAACAGTAACAATAATATCGAATATAACGATAATAATAGTAATAATAATATGAATGATGAGAACGCTAATAGCGATAGTAATAGTAACAATATTACCGTTAATAACGATAATATCGATAACATAAGTAACGATAATAATGATAATAATCACAATAATGATAACAATTAAAACGGTAATAGGGATAATAATTATAACGATAATAAAGTTAATAATACTAACTAAAATAATGATAATATCGATAATAATGATAATAACGATAACAGAAATAAAGATAATAGTGATCACAATAATAAGGCTAATAACGATAAAAACGATAATAATAATCAAAACTATAGTAACGCTATTAACGATAATAACGATTATAAAAATAATAACAGTGACAATAATAAAGGTTATAACGATAATATCAATAATAATAATAATAGTAATAGCGGAAATAACGAAATTATCGACAATTATAATAATAATAATAGAATAATAAGATATTAAGGATTATAACAATTATAATAATAATAATAATAACGATGAAAATGATAATAACGATAATAATAATAACAATAATAATGATTATAACGATAATTACGATAACAACGAGAACATCTTTAACAATACTGACGGTAATAACCACAATAACCATAATAATAATAAGAATAATTACGGTTGTAACGATAATAATAAAAATAACAACAATATAAACGTTAATAACAATAATAACAATAAAAATGAAAAGAACGATAATAATAATAACTATATTAACGATAATAATATAACAATAATAACAACAATAATGAAAATAACGATTATAATAATAATTATAATATAATAATGTCGATAATAACGATAATAATCATAATAATGATAAAATAATAACTTTAATAACGATAATAACGATCGTAACGATAATAATAATAAAAACAATAACGATAATAATGATAATAATAATAATAATAATAACTTTAATAACAATAATTATAAGAATTATTATAACTATAATAACGATAATACCGATAATGACGATAATAATAATAACGATAACAACGATAATAATAATAACAATAATATCGATAATAACGATAATAATAACAACAATAATAAAGATAATAATGATAATAACGATAATAACGATAATATTGACAATACCGATAATAGTGATAACAACGATAATAACGGTAATAATATCATAACGACGATAGTAACTCTATTACCGAAAATATGATAACAATAATAACGATATAAACGATAACAACGATTTTATTAATGACAATAAGTATAATAACAATTAAAACAACAGCAAGGATAATAATATTAACAACGATAATAACGAGAATAACGATAATATAATTACCAATGTTATTGTCGGTAATAATAATATTGACAATAATGACGAAAATAACGATAATAACGATAATAACGATAATAACGTTAATAATAATAATAAAAAAATAACGATAATACAATAATAATGATAATGGTGATATTTACGATTACAACGATAACAACATTAACAATAATGACGATAGTAACGACCATAACCTTAATAATAATAAGAATAATTACGGTTGTAAAGATAATAATAATAATAATAACAACAATATTAACGATAATAACAATAATAAAGATATAATTAATAATAACAATAATAACGATTCTAACAATAATTATAAAAGTAATAATAACAAAAATGACGATAATAACGATAGTAACAATAATATTAATAATAACATTAATAATGATATTAAAGAACATAAAAATAATAATAATAATAATAATGACAATAATATTAATAATAACGATAATAACAATAATAACGATAAGAAAATTATCGATAAGATTGAGAAAACGATAATAATAATAATAATAATAATAATAATAATAATAATAATAATAATAATAATAATAATAATAACAATAATAAAGTTTTTAACGATATTAATAATTACAAGAATAGCGATAATAACAATAAATACGATAATACCGTTAATAACGATAACAACAATAATAACGATGATAATAATTACATTAATAACGATAATAAAGATAATAACGTTAATAACGATATTAACGATAATAATAATAACAATAATAAAGATAATAACTAAATAACGATAATAAATAAATAACGATAATAATAATAACATTAACAACAATATTAACGATAATAATAAAATTAACGATAATAATAATAAAGATATTAACGATAATAATAATAACAATAAAAACGATAATAACGAAAATGACGATTATAATAATAATTATAAAGGAATAATGACGATAATAATGATAATAATGATACCAATAATAACGTTAATAACGATAATAATGGTCATAACCATAATAATAATAACAATAATATCGATAATAACGATATTAATAATAACAATAATAACGGTAATAAAATTAATAAAGATAAAAAAAACAATAATAACAATAATAACGGTAATAACGATTTAAACGACAATAATAATAAAAATAACACCGATATTAACGATTATAACGATAATAATAATAACAATAATAAAGTTTATAACTATTATAACGATAATAATATTAACAATCATAAAGATATTAACGAAAATAACGATAATTATAATAACAAAGATAACAATAATATCGGTAATGACAATAATAATGATAATAACGATGATAATTATTTCATCAATAACGAGAATATCGATAATAACGATAATAATATTAAAAATAATAACGATAAAAGCAATTTATATAAAAATAGTAATAACAAGTAACCGTGATAACAACGATTATAGCGATAATAATAATGACAACACTACTAACGATAATTATGATAATAACGATAATTACGATTATAATAATAAGAATTAGTAACGATAAGAACGATGATAATAATAACATAAACCACTACAGTATCGATAATAACAATAATAATAATAATTATAATAAAATAAGAACGATAATAATAACGATAAATAATAAGGATAATAACGATTATAACGATAATAACGATGATAATAAAAACATTAATTATGATAATAACGAAAATAACGATAAAAGCGATAATATCGATTATAACGATAACAACAATAACTATAATAACGTTATCATCAATAATAATATTAACAGAAATAACGATAATGACGATAATAATGATAATAATATTAATAATAATAAAATAACAAAGATTATAACTATTATAACGATAATAATAACAATAATAATAAAATAATGACGTTAATAACGATTATAGCGATGATAATGATAATAATAATAGCGATTATAACGATAATAATAATAAAAATATTAATGATAATAGCGTTAATGAAGATTATAATAATATTAACGTTACAATAATAACGATAATGCGGATAAATAATGATAACAATAATACTGATAATAACGATAATAACAATATTATTAATAACAATAACTAAAATAATGACGATAATAACGATAATAACGTTAATTATTATAATAACAAATAACGAAAATTTCAGTAATAATGATAATAACAATAAAGAAGATAATAACAGTTATAAAGATAATAACAATATTAATATTAATAACTATAATAACAATAGTAATAAAAAATACAATATAACGATATTTACAATTATATCGATAATAATAATAAAATCGATTATAATGAAAATAAAGATAATAACGGTAATAATCATAACAAAAATAAATAAATTAACGATAATAACGGCAATTCTAATAATAATAATATTAAGGAAAATAACGAAAATAACGATAATAACGACAATAAAAATAAAAATAATGTCGATTATAACGATAATAATAGTAATAATAATAATTACAGTAATATCGATATTAACGATAATACTAATAACGATAATAACGATAATAACGATAATAAAGATAATAATAACAATAATATTTACAGTACTAACGCTAATAACGGTTATAAAGGTAATAACGATAATAATAATAACAATAATGCCGATAATAACGATAATATCGTTAATAACGGTAATATTATTAATAACAATATAATAATAACGATTATAACGGTAATAATAATAATAATAATAATACTAACGTTAATAACGATATTAACGATAATAACGACATTACGGTAGTAACAATAATAAAAAAATAACGATAATAACGATAATAATCATAATAACAATTATACAGATAATTACGATTATAAAGATAATAACAATACTAATACTAATAACGATAATAAGGATAATAACGATAACACTAATAATAAAAATACTATTGGTAATGACTATAATAACGACAAATATAAAAAAAATAATGACGATTATAGCAATAATAACGATTACAACGATAACATTATTTGCGATTATAACGATAATCACAAGAATAATAATGACAATAATAACACTAATAAAGATAATAACAATAACAATGATAAAAATAATAGCGATAATATCGATAATCACAATAATATAAATTAATATTAACACACAACAAACGGAAATAACGATAATAATAATAATAACAATAATAACGGTAATAACGCTTATAAACGTAATAATAATAAATTAATAACGATAATAATACTACCAATAATACCGATAATAACGATAACAACGATTACCACTAAACTAACGATTATAACGGTAATAAAGTTTATAACGATTATAACGATAGTAATAATAATAAGAATAATTACGATAATAACGATAATATCGATAATAATAATAATAATAATTATAATAATAATAATAACGAAATTAACTATAATATCGATAATAACAATATTACTAATAACAATAATAACGATAATAATGCTAGCAGCGATATTACCGATAATAATAATAATAATAATAACAATAATAACGAATGAAACGATTATAAAACTCATAATAAAAAGAATAATAACGGTTATAACGATAATAATAATAATAATAACAATAATAACGATAAGAACGATATTAAAAATAATAATATCTACAATAACGATAATAACGTTAATAATAAAAACAACATTAATAACAAAAATTAAGGTAATGCCGATGAAAGTATAATAATATTAATAATAATAATAATAACGATAATAACGATTATAACGATAATAATAATACCAATAATAACGTTAATAACGCTAACAATAATAACGCTGATAACGTTATTAACGATAATACCGATTTTATTAATTACTATAATAACGATAATAACGACAATAATAATATTAACAATAATAACGATAATAACGATAATAACGAAAATAACGATAATAATAATAATAATAATAAAAATAATAACGATATTAACGATATTAACAATTTCAAGAATAGCGGCATTAATAAAAATTACGATGATAATAATTATATTAATAACGAGAATAATGATAATAACGATATTAACTTTAATAACGATATTAACGATATTAATAATAACAATAAATGCGATATTATCAATAATTATAAAAAAAGTAATACTAATAACAACGATAATAACGATGATAATAATTACATTAATAACGACAACGGTAATAATAATTATAACAATATTAATGATAATTACGAAAATAATAATAATAACATAATTAGTGATAGTAATAATAATAACGATAATAAAGGTATTAATAATAATAATAATAATTATGGTAATAACGATTATAACAATAATAATGATAATTACGATAGTAACGTTAATAACAATCATAATGATAATAATAATAGCAGTAATTACGATTATAATGATAATAACGATAATAACGATAATAATAATAACAATAATATCAATAATAACGATAATAACGATAAATATAAAAACGATAACAACGATAATAATAATCACAATAAATTTGATAATAGCGATAATTACAATAACAACGATAACTCTAACGGCAATAACGACGATATTAGCGACAATAACGATAATAATAATAATAATAATAAAATAATGACGGCAATAACTAATATAAAGATAAAAATAATTACAACAATAACGTTAATAACGATAATAACGATAATAACGTTAGCAACGATAAGAAAGAAAACAATAATAACGATATCAACGATAATAACGATAATAATAATAACAATTGCAAAGATAATAACGATAACATCTATAATGACGTTATCAATAATGACAATACTAACGATACAAGCATTATAACGATTATAATAATAAAATTAATATCGATAATAACGATAATAACGATAATAACGATAATAATAATGAGTATAATGAAATAATAACGATAAAAACGATAATAACGACTATAAAAATAACACAAATAAAGATAATAATGATAATATCGAAAATGACCAAAATAATAATAACAATAATATCAATAAAAACGGTAATAACGATAATAATTATGATAACGATAATAACTTTAATAATGATATTAACGGTAATTATCATTCTAACGATGTTAACGATAATAATAATAATAATAATAACAATAATGACGAAAATATCGATCCTAGTATTAACAATAATAAACCTAATAACGATAATAACGATGATAGTAATAAAATTAATAACGATAATAACGATGACTGTAATGACATTAATAACGATAATAATAATAATTATAAAAAAGTGATTAAGATAAAAACGATAATAACGATAATAACGATGATAATAATAACATTATTAACGATAATAACGATAATAACGATAATAATAATAATAATCATAACGATAATAAAAATAATTATTAAAATGTTAGTAACAATAATATAGAAAATAGAGATAGTAACGATAATAATAATATCTATAATAACGTTAATAACGATAAAGACGATAATAATAATTACAATAATAACGATAATATCGATCATAATAATAATAATAATAACGATAATAACGATAAAAATGATAAATAGAATAACGATAAAATCCATATTAACGATAATGACGATAATAATAATAACGAATCAAGGAGAATAATAATTACAATAATAACGATAATAATGATATTACCGATAAAAATAATAAAATGATAACGATAATAACAATTACAACGATAATAATAATAACAATAATAAAGATAATTAAGATTATAACGAAAAAAATGTTAATAATTATAACAGTAATAACTATTATTATATCATTAATAATAATGTCAATAATAATAATTAAAATAATAATAACGGTAATTACGGGAAAAACGATAACATCAATAACATTAGTGAAGATAATAAGTACAATAACGACAAAAATAATAATAATAACAGTAATAACGATAATATCAATAATAATAAAAATAATAATAAAATAATAACGTTAATAACTAATATAAAGATAATATTAATGACAATAATAACGATAATTACGATAATAGCGATAACAATAATAACGATAGTAACGATAATGCGATAAAAATAATAACGATAACAACGATAATAAAAAGAATAATATTAATTATGACAATAATGACGACAATAACGGTAATAATAATAATAATAGCAACAATAATAAAGATCATAACGAACATAATATCATTAACAATAATAACAATTACAATAATAATAATAATAATAACGACATATACGATAACCTCAATAACAATAAAGTCGGTAATAACGACAAAAATGATAATACTAATAAGAATAATAACGGTTATAACGATAATAATAATAACGACATTATTAATGATAATAACGATAATTGTTATAAGAATAATAACGATTATAACGATAATATTAATTATAATAACAAAATTATTAACTATAATAACGATAATATCGATATTGATAATAACAATAACTACAATAATAAATATAATAACAATAATAACGATAATAATAACTGTCATAATAAGAATAACAACAATAATAACGATAGTAACGGTAATAACGACAACACCAGTAATAATAATCACAGTAATAATAATAATAACGAGAATATCGTTAATAACGGTAATAATCATGATAATAATATTATTAATAACGATAATAACGATAATAAAGATATTAATAATAACATTGATTACGATAATATCGATAATAATGATAATAACAATATTAATAATAATAATATCTACAATAATAATGATAGTAAGGTTAATAATAGAAATAAACATAATAACGATTATGACGATAATGACCATGAAACGATATTAATAATAATAACAATACTAACGATAATAACGATTATACCGATAATTATAATAATACTAATAATCACGATAATAACGATATCAACGATGATAATAATAATAATAACTATAATAACGAATACAACGAAAATAACGATAATAATATCATTAATAATAATAACAATAACAAAACAATAATAACAATAACTATTATTACGATAACTAAGATAGCATCAACAACAATATTAACGATAAAATCGACAGGAATTATAATAATAATAATAACAATAATAACGATAATACCGTTAATAATGATGATAATAATGACACCTATAATGATACTAACTATAATAAATATTAAAGAATAATTGTAATGAAATAATAACTATAGAAACGATAATGACGATAATAATAATAACACTAATGACGGTAATATCGATAAGAAATAATAACGATAATAACGATAATAACAGTAATAATAATGACAATAGTAACGGTAATAACGATAATACCGATAAAAATAATAACGACAGTAGCGATTATAACCCTAACAATAATAACAATAATAACGATAATAAATATAATAATGATAATAAAAATAATAATAATAACGATAATAATGATAATAACGATAATAACAGATATTAATAATAAAAACGAATATAACGATAATAACAATATTGACGATAAAAATGGTAACGATAATAACGATAATAACGATATTGATAAAAAAAATAATAACGATAATAATGATGGTGACGATAGTAACGATAAAATCTATTTCATTAATGCCGATAATAACGATAATAACGATAATAATAATGATAATAATAACATTAATAGCGAAAATAACTATAATGAAGATAATAATAATAATTATAATAAAATAACGTTAATAACCGTAATAAAGATATTGATAAAAACAATAATAACGATAATAATGTTGATGATGATAATAACGATAATAATAATAACAATAATAACGATAATAACAATAATTTTATAAATAATAATAACGATAACAACGATAATAATAATAACAATAAAAACAGTAATAACTAAAATAACGATAATAATAATAACAGTAATTATGTTATTAACTATAATAACGATATTAATAATTACAGAAATAACGATAATAACGATAATAACCATAATAATAATAACAATTTTAACGACATTGAAGATAATAATAATATCATTAATAACAATAATAATAGTATAAACTATAATAACGTTAATTATAATTACTAAAATAACGGTAATAACGGTAATAATAATTATAATGATGACGATAATAATGATAATATCTATAATAATAATAATAATATTAAAATAGTATCATTAACAAGTATCGTAAAGATAATAATAATATTAATAATAACAATAATAACGATGAGGACTTTAAAAACGATGATAATAATAATTACAATACCGATAATAACGATAATAATAATAATAATAACGATAATATCGATATTATCTATAATTATATACATAATATTAATAATAGCTACAATAATAACGATAATAACGAAAATAACGATTTTAATAATATTTATAATAGAATAATGACGGTAATAACGATAATAATAATAATAATGGTAACAATAATAAAGGTAAAAACGATAAAACGATAATAGTTATAATAATAATAATATCGATAATAACTGTTATAGCAATAATAATAATAATACCAATAATCACGATAATAACGATAACAAAAATAATAACGAAAATAACGATTATAATAATAATAATAGTAACAATAATAACTTTAATAACGATGATACAGGTAATAAAGATAATAACGATATTATTAATTACAATAATAACGATAATAACGATAATACGATCTTATTAATTACAATATTTACGATAATATCGATACTAACGATAATAATGATAATAATAATAATAATAATAAAATAATATCGATAAAAACGATATTTATAATTACAATAATAGCATTAATAACGATAATTACGATGACAAAAATTAGATTAATAACGAGAATGACGATAATAACGATGATAATAAATTCATTAATAACGAGAATAACGATAATTATGTTAGTAACGATATTAACGATAACAATAATAACATTAATAAGGATAATATGAATAATTATAAAAATAATATTAATAATATCAACGATAATAATGATACCAATAATAACGATAATAACGAAAATATCGATTATAATCATAACATTAATTATAATAATAACGATAATAATGAAAATACCGATAATAATATTAACTATAATAACGATAATAAAGAAAATAACGATTATAATAATATTTATAATAAAATAATGACGTTAATAACGATAATAACGATAATAATGATAATAATGATGAAAATAATAAAGTTAATAACGATAATAACGATAATAACGATAACAATAATAACGACAAAAACGATAATAACCATAAAAATAATAATAATAATAACGATAATAGCTATAAATATAAAAATAATAAAAACAATAATAACGCTAATACCGATAACAATAATAAGCGTAATAACGAAAATAACAATAATAATAATAACAATAAAAACAATAATAAAGGTAAAAATAATAATAAAAATAGAATTACATCGATAATGACAATTATAACGGTAATGATAAAAACAATAATAACGATAATAACGACAATAAAGATAATAATAATAATAGCATTAATAAACATAACATCAATAATTAAAGAAATATTAATAACAATAAAAACAATAATTGATATAAATATAAAAATAATAATAAGAATAATAATGCTAATGGTGATAATAATAATAACGGTAATAACGAAAATTTCGATAATAATAAGAACAATAATAACAATAATAGCGTAAAGAATAATATCAATAATAACGATAATACCGATAATAACGATAATACCAATATAAATAATAATAATATATTCAATAATAACGATAATAACGTTAATAATAAAAATATCAACAATAACGATTATCACGATAATGACGAAAAAAGAATAATAATAATAATAACAATAATAATGATAATTACGAATATAGCGATAATTATAATAATACTAATAATTACGATAATAACGATAAGAACGATAATAATAGTAATTAATGTAATAACGAAAATAATGATATTAACGATAATAATAATAATAATAACAACAATAATAACTGTAATAAAGATGAAAATAATAACAATAATAACTATAAGAGCAATAAATATAAAAATAATAGTAACAATGATAACGCTAATAAAGATAACAATAATAAGGATAATAACGAAAAAAGCGATAATAATAATAACAATAATTACAATAATAACGGTAAAAATAATAATAATAATAGAATTATAGCGATAATAACGATGATAACGGAAATAACGGTAATACAAATAATAATAATAACATTAATAACAATAGTAATGCTAACAACTATAAAAAAGATACTAAAAATAACTATGATAACATTAATACCGATAATTTTATAATAATAATAACGACAATAACGATAATAACGGCAATAATAATATTAATGATAATAGCGATAAAAATAATAATAATAATAACAATAACTACGATAATAACAATAAAAACAATTATAATAATAATAACAATAATAAATAAAATAACGATATTTGCGATATTAACTTTAATAATAATAACAATAATATCGATAATATGGTTAAAAACGATAATGATGATAACTGTAATAACGATAATAGGGTAAATAACGATAATAATAGTAACGATATTAACGATAATAATAATAACAAGAATAACGATAATAACGTAAATAACGATTATAATTATAATAATAATTGTATAATGACGAAAATAACGATAATTACGATAATAATGAAAACAATAATGACAATAATAACGATAATAACGGTCAAAACGATAATAAAAATAAAAATTATATCCATAATAGCGAAAATAATAATAATAATAATAACGACATTAACAATAATTATAAAAGTAATAATAACGATAATACCGATAATAACGATAACAATAATATTAACGAAAATAACAATAATATTCATAATAATAATAAAAATAATAACGATAATAACGACATTAAAAATTACAATAATAGCGATAATAAGGATAAAAACGATGATAAATATGACATTAATAAAGAGAATAACGTTAATAAAGATGATAATAATTACATTAATAACGAGAATAAAGGAAATAACGATTATAACCGTAATAAAGATTATAACGATAATAACGATAGTAATAATAATAACAATAATAACGATATTAAACCTAATAATAATATTAATAATAAAGGTAATAATAATAATAATGATAATAACAATAATAATAATAACGGTGATACCGATAATAACGATAATAATAATAACAATAATAATGATGATGACTATAATAATGATAATATTGATAATAATAAGAACTATAATGAAATAATAACGATAATATCTATTATAACGATAATAATAATAACAATAATAAAGATATTAACGAAAATAACGATAATAATAATAACAATAATACAATAATATCGGTAATAACGATAATAACGATAATAACGATAATAACGATAATATTAACAACTACAATATCGATAATGACAATACTAATAAAAATAATTATAGCGATAACAATGTTAATAATAATAACAATAATGACGGTAATAACAATAATTATAAAAATAATAATTACATTAACAACGAAAATAATAATAACAATTATAACGATAATAACGGTAATAGCGATAATAATAATAACACTAATAACGATATCATTTATAATTATAAATATAATAATAACAATAATAACGATAATAATAATAATTACGATAATAGCGATAATAATAATGAGAATAATAACGATAATAACGTTAAAAATAATAACAATATCAACGATAATATATACACAGAAATAACAATAATAACGATAATAAAGATAATAATATTGATAACTATAATAACGAGAATAACGATAATATCGATAATAATAATAACAATAATAATAATAATAGCAATATATATAAAAATAATAATAATAATAATAACGCTAATAACGATAACAATAATAAGGATAATAACGAAAATAACGATAATAACGATAATAATAATAACAATAATTACAAAAATTGCAATAATTATATAAATAATAAGAAGAATAATAAAGTTAATAGCGAAAACAATAATAACGGTAAAACAAAAATATCGATAATAATAATAACAATAATATCTATAATAGTGTTAATAATAATAATAAAAATAAACGCTATAATAACGATAATATAGATAATAATAATAATATTAATACTAACGATATTTACGATAATAACGATAATAACGATAATAACGATATTAATAATAACAATATGAAAGATAATTACGATTATAATAATAACATTAATAACGATTATAGCAATAACAATAATAACTTCACTTACGTAAATTCCATAATAATATTAACAGAAATATCGGTTATGACGATAATAACGATAAAAATATTAATGATAATAATATAACAAAGAATATTACGATTATAACGATAATAATTACAATAATAATAAAATAATGACAATTATAAAGATCATATCGATTTTAATAATAATAATAATAATGATTATAAAGATAATAACAATAATAACGATAATAATAATAACTATAATAACGACTATAATGATAGAAACGATAATAATAACAATATTAATAACGATAATAACGATAAAGGTCATAATAATAATAACAATAACAAAGATAATAATAATAACAATAATAACCATAATAACGAAAATAATAAAAAGAATAATAACGATAATAATGATAATGACGTTAATTAACATCGATAATAACGATAGTAATGATAACAATAATAGCGATAATAACGATAATAATTATAACGATAGTAACAATAATAACAATTATATTATCATTTATAGTAATAATAATAGAATAATAATAATAATAATAATAACGATAGTTACGATATCAACGATAATATGAATAACAATAATGACGATAAAAACGACAATAACGGTAATAATAATTATAATAACGAAAATAACGATAATATAGTCAATAATAATAATTAGAATAAAATAATAACTATAATGACTATAATAATGATAATATCGATAATAATAATAATAATAATAAGGATAATAATAAAGAGTATAATAAAAAAATAATTATAAAAACAATATTAGCGATAATAATAATAACTAAAAAAATGATAATAACGATATTAACGAAAATAATAAAAACAATAATAGCGATATTAAAAATAATGATATAAATAATATTTACAATAATAAGAATAATAACGAGAATAATGATAATAACGAGATCAATAATAATTTTATATAAATAATAACGAAAAAAATGATAATAACGATAATAATAATAACTCAAATAACGATTAGGACTATAATAACATTAATAATGATAAAAATAATAACTATAATAATTATAATAAATATGTTAATAATATTAATAATTACGGTTATAATTATAATAATGATAATAACAATAATAATAATAACCGTGATACCGATAATAACGATAATAGCGGAAATAAAGATAATAATAATAATAATTATAACGATAATAGCGACAATAACGGAAACAATAATAATAATAATAATAAAAATAATAATAATAATAATAATAAAAATAATAATAATAACCATAATAAAGATTTTAACTGTAATAACGATAATAACGATAATAACGATTATAATGATAAATATGATACTTATAATAACGATAAAAATAATAATAATAATGATAATAATGATAATAACGATAATAATAATAATAATGTCTAAAATAACGTTAATACCGTTAATTATATAAATAACATTAAAAACGAAAATAACTGTAATAATCGATGAATATATATCAATAATAATAATAATAATTATAACGATAATAACGATTATAAAGATAATAATAATATTAATAATATAAACGATGAGAACGCTAATAGCGATAGTATTAATAACAATATTACTGTTAATAACGATATTATCGATAACATCAATGACGAAAATAACGATAATAAAGTTAATAATAATACCTATAATAACGATAATAACGATAATATTACTACGGTAATAACAATATTACCGATAATGACGTTAATAATAATAACAATATAATAGATAAAAACGGTAATAAAGTTAATAATTAAAATAACAAAAATAACGGAAATGACAATAATACCGATAATAATAATAACAACTATAATAACGAAAATAACTGTAATTACGATAATAATAATAACAATAGCAACAATAATAGCGATAATAACGGTAATAATGTTAATAATAATAAACATAATAAAGATAATAAAAATAATAATATCGTTGATAATAATAACAATAACAATAATAATAATAATAATAATAATAATAATAATAATAATAACGATTATTACGATAACAACGAAAACACCAATAACAATAATGACGATATTAACAATAAAAATAATACCAATAATATAGATAATAACGTTAATAACGATTACAATAAAAACGATAATGACGATAATGACAAAAATAATAATAACGATACAACAATAATAATAATAACAATAATAATAGTAATAACTATAATAACGATAATAAGAATAACAGTAATAACAATAATAACTATAATAAGAATAACAATAATAACGTTAATAACTGTTATAACAATATTAATAATTACAGAAATAATAATAATAACGATAATAACGATTATAGCGATAATAATAATAATACTAATAATTGCTATAGTAAGGATAACAACGATAACAATAATCATAACTATAATAACGAAAATAACGAAATAATAGGAACAATAATAACGGTAATATCGATAATAACGATAATAATAGTAACTACAGTAACGAAAATAACGATAATATTAATAATAATAAGAATAATGATAATAACGATAATAAATATGATAATAATTTCATCAATAACGAGAATAACGATAATTACGATAATAATTACAACAATAATAACGATAATAGCAATAAATATAGAAATAATAATAACAATAATAACGCTAATGACGATAACAATAAAAAGAAGAATAACGAAAATATCGATAATAATAAAAATAATAATAATAACAATAATGGCGTTAATAATAATAACAATAATAACGATAATATCGATAATAATGATAAAAACAATAACAAAATTAACGATAACTATATTAACGATAATAATAATTACGATATTAACGATAATAACGGTATTAATAATTACAAAAATAACGATTATAACGATAATAACGATAGTAATATTACTAATGGTGTTATTCTTATCGCCATTGTCGGTATTATCGTTATTAATATTATTATATTATTATTACTATTATTGTAGATATAACCGTTATTATTGTTACTATCGTTATTATTGTTATTATTGTTATTATTATTATCATTATAAAAATAAGAACAGTAATTTCGTTAATAACTACAATATCGATATTATTAATTACAGAAACAACGATAATAACGATAATAATAATACTAATGATAATAACGATAATAATTATATTAATAAAAACAATAACAACGTTAATAATAAGAACAATAATAACGATAATAACGATAATAACGATAATAATAATAACAATAATAATGATAATATCGAAAATAATGATAATAACGATAACAAAAATAACGATAATAACGCTAATATCGATAAATATAATAATAATAATAAAATAAAAACAAAAATAATAATTACAATAATAACGATAATAACTATAATAACGATAATAGCGATAATAATAATAACAATAACGATAATAACGTTAAAAATAATAACGATATCAACGATAATAATAAGCAAAGTAATAACAATAATAACGAAAAAAACAATAATGACGAATTTAATTACAACGATAACATTGTAAATAATAATTAGAATAATCATGATAATAACGATAATAAAGTTAATAACGATAATAACGATAACTACGATGTTAATAATTACATTAATAACGAAAATAACGATTTAAACGATTATAACGTTAATAATGATTAAAATAATAACAATAATGACGACAATAAAATTAATGACGACAATAATAATAACAATAACAATGATAATAATAAAAGTAACGATAATAACTATAATGAGGATAAAAACGGTTATAACGATAATACCGATAGTAATAATTATACTGAAAACGTTAATAACGAGAATAGCGATAATAGCTACTATAACCATGATCTTAATAACATTGATAAGGATATATACTATAATTAAGATAATTATAATAACAATAATAACGATAATAACAATAATTATGAAAACAATAATAACAATAGTAACGATTATAAAGAAAATAACCATAATAATAATAACAATATTAACAATAGTAACGGTAATAACGATAATAACAATATAATCGATAATAATAATAATAATATAATAACAATAGCTATTATAGCGATAATAATCATAAAAATAATAACGATAATAACGACAAAAACGGAAAAAACGTTAATGAAAATAATAACAATAATAGCGACAATAACTGTAATAAATATAATTACAATAATATTAACAACAGTAATAAAGTTACAAACGATAAAAACGATATTAATAATTACAATAGCAACGATAATAACGATAATAACGATAATATTAATAATAATAACAATAAAATAATAATAACAATAATAACGAAAATAGAAAAAATCATATTAACGATAATAACGATAATAACGATATTATCGTTAATAACTATAATAACGAAAATTACGATAATAACGATATAAACGAAAATAACTGTAACCATAATAACGATAATAATTATGACAATTATCACCATAATAGCGAAAATAATAATAACAATAATGACGATAATAAACGTATTAAAGATAAAAATAATAATAACAATAATAACGATAATAAGGACAATAAAAATAATTATTAAAATAAAAATAACTATAATAAAGATAATAACAAAAATAACGATAACAATTGTAACTATAATAACGACAATAACGATAAAAACGATAATAATACCAATAATCATAACGATATTAACGATAAAGATGATAATAATTATAACAATAATAAGCATAATAACGATAATAATAAAAAGAATAATAACGATAATAACGATAATAACGATAATAATAACAACGATAAGAACGATAATAATAATAATAACAATAATAACGATAAAAATGATAGTAATAATAACTATAATATAGATAATACCGTAAATAATAATATTAATAATAAAGATAATAAACATAATAACTATAATGACGATATCAATAATAACAATAATAACGATAATAACGATAGTAACAAAAAAAACCATAATAATAAAAACAATAATAACGATAACAAAGACAATTTCGATAATAATAGTAAAGATAACAACGATAACAATAATAATTATAACAATAATGATTATAACGTTAAAATAATAACAATTAGAACACTAATAACGATAATAACGATTATATTGTTATTAATATTAATGATAATAAACAATAATATTAATGTTACGATAGTTACGATAACAGCGATAAAATGAATAACAATAATGACAACAAGAACGACAACAACGGTAATAAAAATAATAATAACGATAATAACGATAAAATGGATAATAATAATAATAACAGTAAAATAATAACGATAATAACTATAATAACGATAAGGTCGATAATATTGATAATAATATCAACGATAATGAAGATAATTACGTTAATACGTATAAAAACGAAAATGATAATAATGATAATAATCATAACAAAAATAAAGGTAACAACGATAATAACTATAATGGCGTTATCAATAATAACAATAATAACGATAATAACGATTATGATAAAAACATTAATATCGAATATAACGATAATAACGATAACGAGAATAATAATAAGTATAATAAAAAAACCACGATGAAAACTATATTAACGATGATAATAAAAACAATAATAGCGATAATAAAAATAATGATATAACTAATATTTACAATAATAAAGATAATAACGATAATAATAATAATAATAAAAACGAAAAAAAGTATAATAACTGTAATAACGATAATAATAATAACCACAATAACAATAAAAACCATAATTACAATAATAATAATAAGAATAATAACGAAAATAACCATAAAAACGTTAATAATGAAAATAACGATAATAATGACAACAACAATAGCGATATCAAATATACTTATAGAAATATTAATAACAATAGTATCGATAATATCGATAATAACGATAACAATAATAAACAAAATAATGATAACAATGATAACAATAATAACGATAATAACAATAATTATAAAAATAATAATAACAATATTAACGATAATCTCGATAATATCGGTAATAACGACAACAATAATAACGATATTAACTATAATAACGATAATAAAGATAACAATAATAACGATAATAAGGATAATAACGATAATAGCGATGATATTAAAAACATTAATAACGATAATAACGATGATAATAATAATATTAATAACGTTAATAACGATAATAAAGTAATAACGATGATAATAATTACAGTAATATCGAAAATAACGATAATGCCAATATTAATAAATGAAATAATTTATTTAATAACGATAATAACGATAATAGCGATATCAGCGATGATAATTATAACATCAATATCAATAATGACGGTAATACCTATAATAACGATAATAAAAACAACTGAAAAATCTATAATAAAGATAATTATAATAATAAAAATAACCATAATAACGATAATAATATTAATAGCAATAATAACGATAATAACGATAGTAACGATAATAATAAGAAAATAATAACGATAATAACCATAATAACTTTAATAACGATAATTATAATAACAATAACAACGATAATAACAATTATAACAATAAAAACGATAATAATAATAATATCGATAGTAACGATAATGACAATAATATTAATAACAATATGAACGATAATATCGATAATAGCTATAAAAACAGTAATATCGAAGATAACAATAATAATAACGATAGTACTAATAATAATCAATATTAATAATAAACATATAATCGATTATAAGGTTAATAAAGAAAATAATAACGGTAATAATACTAATAACGATTGTAACGAGTATAACTATCTTAAGGATAAAAAACGATAATATCAATAATAACGATAATAACGATGATAATAATAATTATAATAATATTAATAATTGTATTAGAACAATAACAATAATAAAAAAATAATAACGATAATAATGACAATAACGATAATAACGGTAATAACTATAAAAAGGATTATAACGATGATAACGGTAATATCGATAGTAACGATAATAACAATAACAATAGCGATAATAACAACAGTAACGTTAATACGATTAATAATGATAATAATAATAATAACGTTAGTAACAATAAATTGATAATATCGATATTAACGGAAATAATAATGATACTAATAATAGTAATAATAGTAATAATTATCGTATCGATAATATCGATAGCGGTATTTATAACGATAATAACGATAATATCGATTATAACGATTATAACGGAAATAACAATAATAACGATAAGTGCGATAATAAAGTATATAACGATAATAATATTAATAATAACAATTATAATTTTATTACTAATATTAACGATAATAATCATAATAACAACAATATAGTTCATAACGTTAATAATAATGAAAATAAGGATCATAATAATAACAATAATAATAAAAATAACGAATAAAAACGATAATAACAATTGTAACGTATTAGTGATTATATTAAGGATAATAATATTATTAATAATAATAGCGATGATAAAGATGAAAATCATTATAACGATAATAAATATAGTAAAGATAATAACGATTATAATAATATCGATACAAACGATAATATGGATTATTTTAATAAAAACGATAATAAAGATAATAACAATTATAACGAATATAAAACTTAAAACGGTAATAACGAAAATAATGATAATAAATATAATAATAATAATAATAATAATAATAATATTAATTATAATAATAATAATAACGATAAAACAGTAATAATAAAAATTATGGTAATTGCGATAATAACTATAATAATAATTATTATATTAATAATAGTAATAGTAATAATAATACCGATAAAAACTGTCAAAATAGAAATAACGATATCTGCAATAATAACGTTAATAACTATAATAACGATAGTAACGATAATATCGATAATAACGATAATAACGATAGTAATGGTAATAATGTTAATAAGGATAATATGAACGATAATAATAATTATAACGATAAAAACGAAAATAACGATAATAATAACGATAATGATAATATTATTAATGATTATAATAATAACGATAATAACGATAATAATTACAATAACAATAATAGTGACAACAATGATAATAACATTATTAACGATAATAATAACGATAATAATAATAATTATAACGATTATAAAGGTTATAACTATGTTAAGGATAATAACTATCATATCAATAAATACGATAATAACTATTAGAATAATAATATTAATATTTCTCCTTTTTTTTCTTTTTTTTTGATGGTCTGAGAATGCCGATCTTTACGCACTATCGCACGACCCCTCCAACACTTCACCATTTGGGTCCCCCATTAATGTCCCTGGAATGTCTGGCTTGCCGTTGGAATAAGCACTACCGACTAAATTTATATCCATCCTAATGGCATAGTGAAACCATCCCGGCACCGCTATGGGCCATTACTTCGAAATGGCGCTACTACATGAGGTCCCTTTACGGGATTCTCCATTCGGCTCCATGGGGCAGGAGACTCGTGCAAAATTAAGGTCACGTCTATTGGCCGCCCATCTCCTTTTTTCTGCATAAGATGGCCCTGACTTACCTTGTTCCATTCCTACTGACCTCGGAGCAATTCCTTGACTATGTTGTCTGGCGAAATGTCTCCGAGGTCCTACTTCAATGCAGTTGATCGGCGTTCTACCGGGTACACCTGAAAAACGTGTGGTGGGCGTCGTCATTGGTCGACCCCCCATAGGGGCAGTTGCCGTCTCCTACCTTCATCATTTTTGCTAGGTAGGAGCAGAATAGGACATACCCTGACAAGAATTGGGTGAGGTAGAAGTCGACCTCTCCCGCCTCCCGGTTTAGCCAGTTGTCTAGTTGACTGATGAAACGGGCAATCCATCTGCCCCTAGGTTCTTGTTCTCATCTGCATTGCCAGGCCTCGATGCTGCGATCCTTGATGCCTCCTTCTTCCCCAGAACGGGCTTCTGCTGGTGGACGAATTGTCTCTCTTTGGCTAGTAGATCGATCGGGATTACCCCCGCGATCATTAACACCGCGGGCTCCGAGACCGTGCGGTAGGAACACGCGATTCAGAGAGCGCTCCTCATTTGTACCACGGCTATGCTTGCGATCTTTCTCGTGACGCAGCGCCTCGGTCCAGACTTCCTCGCCACACAGCATCACTGCTTCGGCGGCGCACATCAGTAGTCGCCTCATGCACGGTCGTGGACCGTTGACGTTTGCCATGAGTGTGCCAAGCGAGGCTACTACTTTTTCGCCTTATTGGCTCCCCTAATTATATGCTCTACGAAATTGAGCTAGATTTCAAGCATTACGCCTAGATATTTTACCGCTGACTTGGTCTGGACCGTCGGGTCTTCTACCGTGAAAGTGCACAAGGTGTTGTTACGCTACTTCGTAAGTAGCATGATCTCAGTCTTCTTGGCTACTAGACACAGCCCATGGTCTTCTATCTACGGAATGACTCTTCGTATGACCTGGTTGAGCAGCAGATGTGCGTCCTCCGTTTCTGTTGCGTTTATGAAAACTGCAATGACATCTAAGAACCCCACCATGAAAGATCCCTCAGGGACTGCCATACGTAAGATACCGTCATTGAAAATATTCTAAACATCCGGTCCCAGTATAGAGCCCTTGGCTGCCCCCGATGTCCATCCCAATCTTTTCGGAACATCGCCTCTATTGAATTCTAGGAAGCGATCGTTCAGGTAGTCCCCGAGTATTCGGAGTAAATAATCCGGGAGTAGATACTACTGCAATTACGTTCGAGCGCTTCACTTGCCAAGTCCCACCTGATGAAGTTGAAGGCATTTCGCACGTTTAAGGTAGTCAGCAGATACAAATGGCGGGATAAATTATTTCCGCGCTCCGTCATATTAGCGGCCGTGACAACTTACTGGACTGCGTGTATAGTGGAGAGGCCAGATCGAAATCCTTACTGACGGACAGCGCGATCGCCCTCTGCCCTCACGGCAGGTGTGGCCTAAACAGTTTCTCCAGGAGGTTGTCAGTCGTGTCGAGCACATATAAAGGCCTGTATGACGAAACGACATCTGCTGGGTCCTTGCCCTTATTTAAGAGTACACATCTCGTTTTCTTCCACGGGGTGGGAAAAATGCTCTCCATGAGGCACATGTTATACATGTTAAGCAAGAGCTGACTCTGTGCAACAGCTTTCATTATTTCCGCTGGAAATCCGTCTGGTCCTGGAGCTTTCGTGTTCCGCATAGAAGATGCGGGCCTGAGGAGCTCTCCCACCGTAAACTGTGGCGCTTCGGGGCTGCCATTCGCAGACGGGCCAAACTCTTAATTCGGCTGTGAGGGGAATAGTGTATCAACTATGTTTTCCAACGTCCTCGCGTCCTGAGAGATTCCTTGCTTGTGTGTCCCCAGCTTGCGAGTGACGATCTGATATCCAAATTCCCACCAATTCTGGTCGATATCCATGCACAGCTCCTTCCAGCACCGTCGTTGAATGTCTTTGAAGATCCTCTTCAGTAACATGTTGGCCGCTTTATACTCTACGCTCAAGTGAGCAGCGTCGAGTTCGCGGCTCTACGTTCGTTGTGCTAACCGGCGAAGCCTTATGTTCTTCTTGCGAAGAACTGTGATCTCGTTCGTCCAACAGTATGCAGGACGCCGCTGCCGGTTCGTGTTATTTCCTACTATCGCGCAAGCCTTTTGGTTGAGTTGCATAGTTGCTGCAGTAATCCTCCTGGATTGCGCATGTGGCGATAGACTCGCGGTAGCAATTTTAAGGGATCTCCATCTTTCATTTAAGACCGAAAACAGCCTCTCTTGATCCATTTCTGCAATGATCTACTGGACGGTTTTACTGGAGTTGTGACGGCTGGCCTCCTATCGTGTACATCGAAGAGGATGTACTGATGGTCGCTCCCGGTATAATCCTCAATTACCCGCCAGCCTGCGACTCTTGCCACAAGTTGTTCGTTGTCTAGAGAGACGTCCAGGATCGTCTCTCTGTAGCCAGGTCTTCAACAAGGTTGACGTCGAGCCTGTGTTGAGAACTGCTAGCTCCAGTCTCGACACAACCTCCATGATTCACCTTCCTCTGGAGCCCGGTCTGACCTCCCCCCATTTGAGAGCTTTGGCGCTTAAGTCTCCAGCCATAATGAGATCACCATGCAGTTCCCGTAGCGCGTTTTCTAGATCGTCCAGTTTGTTCTGGAAGTCCTCTGTCCGGTCATACGGGGTGAGATATACGCTGACATAAGTCATCAAGTTATGTTTCACCCAAATGTAACCGCGTCCGTAATCCTGATACGACACATTTATCTGTCGGGTATCTGAGATCCAGACAGCCGCGGTGCCCAATTCGTCGGCGTACCATCCAGCTCCTATTATATTCTGGTACTGTTCGCTGATCAGAACAACATCCGCTTATTTCTCAGAGCAGATCTGGGTTAGGAGATGGCACAGAGTTGGGTTAGGTGATGGAATAAGAGTGACAATAATTACGATATAAAAGATAGTAACGATGATAACGATATTAATAACGATCATTATAATAGTAACGATAACAGGAATATTAATAACAATATTATTAATAATAATAATAATACTGATAATAAAAAAAAATAAGGATATAAACGTATATAACGATAATAACGACAATAATAACGACAATGATAATAGTAACGAAAATAACGGTAGCAACTATAAAAATTACGGTAATAACGATTATAACGATTATAACGTTAATAACGATAATAATAACGATAATAAGGATAACGATAAAAACATTAATAAAGTTGATAATTACGATAATAGTAGTAGTAACAATAACAGCGACAATAATAACGATAATAATAGTAATGTAGTTAATAACTCAGGATTGAAACGATATATATATTCTAGCAGTACATGAGACTAGATTTTTGGATAAAAATGTGACAGAAACTAAAGAATATAAAATCTTTAAAGGTAAGCATGCGATTAAAATTATGATGTGATTGCCAAACTTGGGAACATACTTATATATCTGTAAATGAGTATTAAACTTTGTAACAGAATTCAAATCCCGCTCAGAAAGGATGTCTCTTTAGACGATGAAATGCAAAAGTCAATTATACATTTTTATTAATTGTCATGCACCAATAAATAAAGACAACATGAAGAACCCAAATAAAGTAGAGGAATTCTGGGACATCCTGGACGATGAAATGTCTAAAATTCCAATGTCAAATGTAGTGATATTACTTGGAGATTTCAATGCCGAAATAGGAAGAGAGAGTATTCAAAGAACAATAGTGGGAGAATATGCTGTACACTAAAGAACAAATAGAAATGGGATGAGATTGATTACTATTCGTAAAAACTTTCAATTGAAGGTAATATTGACATTCTACAGGAAATTGCCAAGAAGAGCTAAAACATGTATTTCTCCAAATCCATGTTTCCAAGGTGAATTTCAAATTGATCATGTTGCTATATCCAAAGAAACATGACGGAAATTATGTGTGTCAAGGTAGTAAGAAGGTGAGAATTTGAATCTGATTACTATTTGTCTAAAATCAAAATCAAATTCCTACCCAACAGAAATCACAGAAGAGGGGAAATAATAAATAAGTACAATACAAATAGACTCCAAATTACACAAGAAACTTTGGAAACATTTCAGGAAGAAATAAAAGTAACTCATCATGGGAAGTGGCAAGATTTATTAAAAGAAATAACGAACGCAAGCCAGAAAATATTTGAACTAGCCAAGCATAGAAAAAAACCTTGGTGGAACCAAATATGTGAAAATGAATTACAGGATAGAATAAAACAATGGAAAAAGTGGAAATACTCGGGGAAGACTGAACACCATGATGTATTCAAACAACGAAAGAAAGACGCTGCTAGAATAATAAGGGGAGTTAAAAAAATCTTTCGAAAAATCACATCTTATCGTCATGCAAAACAACTTTTTTAAAAATAATTCATGAAATTTCAATCAGACATTTAAGAGTCAATTAAAGGGGTATCAAGCGTCTAGCATATGCTTCAAAGATGAAATTGGTAAATATGGCCTAAGCATTGCGGAATACTGTGAAATAATTGCGAAACTCTTTGACCAACTTTTAAACTGCCCTAAACCAAAACATGAATTTGAATTCTCTGAAACAACTGAAAATCTGGAAGAAGATATACCACCCAAAGGTGAAGAAATTAAGGAAGCAATTAACAATCTAAAAAATACTGATGCTAGTGAAGAAGACTCTATAATAGCTAAACTTTTGAAATGGTCTCAATCCAAAGTCATTGAAGAAATGCAGTTAATCTTTGTAGATATTTGGAGAACCGAGAGGATTCCAGAAGAGAGGAAAGTAACTCTAATTCATCCATTACATAAAAAGGGGAACAGACAGAATGAAGATAACTATAGAGGCATTTCTCTTCTGCAAACTGCATACAAGGTAATCTCAAAAATATTGCTGAATAGAATATAATCAACACTTGACAAGCAACGGGGAGAGTAGCAAGCTGGATTTCGAAAAGATAGATCTTCTTCAAATCAAACTTTTAACTAACAATTCATAATTCGCCGTAAGATACTGAATTCAAAAGTCATAGTAATAATTTTATAGATTTTTGAAAGGCATTTGACTCGGTTGGTAAAGAAAACATAGATAAAATAATACGTGAATTTGGAGTTAATAATAAATTGGCCAACTTAATACGTGAAACACTAACTGACACGATATCAAAAGTAAAATTTATGGATGAGATATCTATACCTATTGAGGTAAATATAGGTGTAAGGCAAGATGATGATTAATCACCTCTTCTATTCAACTGAGTTCTAGGAAAAATTGTCAGAATTTGGAAGGCAAAACTAAAAGAACAAAACGTTTCGCCAGTTTACTTGGGAAGAAGAACTAAGGCATTGAAATAAGTTGCCTAGAATTTGCAGACGATTTTGCTATAATGTCAGACAACCTAAAAAGTGCAACAATACGAATCAATCTCTTGGAAGAAATAGCTGACGAAGCAGGTTTGATATGCTTAGTACTAAATTATAGATTAGATAAACTACATGTACCAGAAAGGAGAATCAGGGGGATAATTTTAGGACCAGTGAAAACAACAAAACTATGGAAATTAATATCTAATGCTGAAATATACAGGAACATAGAGGGCATAACTGAAAGGATAAGGAAAATAAGACTGCAATTTTTGGCCATATTTTCAGAATGGATGAAAACAAATTAAAAAAAGGACACTAGTGTACCTTTGGGAAAAAAAGGCAACAACAAGTCGGATTCAAGAGGTAAAGAAAGATCTAGAAAGATATAATATAAGTGATGAAGAAACTATAGACACAGAGATTCTTAGAAAGAGGGTATTAAGAATGGAAGAATTCCAAGGAAGTTTGGTGGAGACACCTGGTGAAAAGTGGTCTGAGAACAGAAAAAAGAGCACAGTGGAAAGACGAAGGAATATTGGAGGGAACGAAAAAGAAAACAGCTAAGTATGATGATTTGATATTGGTATGGGGTCCCCAGCAGGCCTCATCGAAAAAATAAGAATAGAAATATAATAATAATAATAACGATAATAACGACCATAATAATATTAACAATAATAACGATAACAACAATAATAACGATTATAATGATTATAACGATAATAACGATAATAACGATAATAACGATAATAACGTTAAAAACGATAATTACAATAGTAACGATAATTATAATAATGATAATAATAATAAGAATGATTATAATGATAATAACGATAATAACGACAATAATGTTAATAACGATAATAATAATTGTTACGATAGTAACATTAATAACAATAATAATAACCATAACATAAATAATAACGGTAATAACAGTAATAAAAATAATAATAAAAATAATAAGAATAACGATAATATCGATAATTACGGTAATAACGGTAATAACGATAAAACGATAATAACGATAAAACGATTACAATTATAGTAACATTGATAATGATAATAAGAAAGATAGAAGTAATAAAAACGCTAACCACGATAATGATAATATCGATAACGATAACGTAAATATCGATAATAATATCGATTATAACGATAATAACGGTAATAATAACGATAATGATTGTAATAATTATAATAATAATGAAGATAATAACAATAATTACAATAATAATAATAAAAATGTTAATAACGATAATAACGATCATAACAAGAATAATGATAATAATAATAATAAAGATAATAACGATAATAACGGTCATAACGGTAATAACGATTATAATGATAATAACGATAATAACGCTAATAACGATTATAATATCATAATAATAATAATTACTATAATGAAAATAATTGCTATATTAATAACGGTATTAGTAATAATAATAATAATAATAATTATAATAACAATAACAACAATATTAACGGTTATAATGATAATAACGACAATAACATTAAAGGCGTTAATATTAACGATAATAACGAAAATAATCTTAATAATAACGATAAAAATGAGTTGTTCGTAACGTAATTTCGTTTTTTTTAATGAAAATAAAATACAATTTTCTTATAATGAACAAATATTTTATTAAATTATTTATTGGCAATTCTGGTTCATTACGTTTTGCCATCTTTCTGGTAGTAGAATTATTTGACGATCATAAAATTTTTGGTGTTTCCTGACAAAAAACCGAACGAGGTGATATTTGACCAACTCATTTGAAGTGAAGGTTTTACCGTCTAAAAAATTTTGCAGTGTCCGTAACAAATAATAATCCGAAGATGCCAGTTCTAGATAATATGGTGCGTCTGGCATTCTAGCCCATTCAAGCTGTAAAAGCTTTTGGTGATAGATCAATCTTGTATTAGGTCTCGCATTATGTTGTTGGAACACTACACCTATTCTGTTGATTAATTCTGGCCTTTTATGTTGAAATGCATCAGCCGGTTCGTCCAGCTGATGACAGTTGACTTCCGAATTAATTGTTGTGATATCCGGTAAAATCTCGAAAATAAGATTCCTTTAAAATCCCACCAAACAGATAGCATCATCTTTTTTTGATGGATATTTTGGAAATTTTGGAAATGCTTTGATCCGTCACATCTTTTTTGCTCCACGATTTCTTACGTTTGACATTGCTATGTACAACCAATTTTTCGCCACCAGTAATGATACGCTTCAAAAATGGATTCTAGAGCACGAGGAGAACCACTCCCGTTCTGGTCTGCCGGACCGAACTAACGTCTACTAACGACTACGTCTGCGTAGATTTTACTCTTGCGTAGGTTTCAGGTGGATCGCGTCCGGCTTCGTTCTCTTTCTCAGCCTGCCCTTCGATTTGCTCTGCTTCTGTTTCTCCTGCGATGGGGATTTGGTCGCCTTCTGCGAGGATGTTTCCTCATTTTTTTCTTCTTGACGACATCCGTCCACTTAGTGGCTTCGATCGTCGTCGCCTCTTGCATCGGTCATATGAGGCTTTCTACAGGGAACTGCGGCGGGATTGTAGCTGCTCTCTTGTCTGTGCTAACATCTGGTATAGAGTTGGCCCGTGGCCGTTGAGAGACATGGAAGAGGATCCTCGCTCCCTCATTGACCTTTGCTCGAGGTTTATACATAAACTCGAGGCAGTCAATGATCTCCTCCAATTCCAGGAACCCTTGCTTGATCGCATTATATACGCTCGGCTGTCTAGTCACAGACGCACTCATATTGGCAAGGAAGAACCTCGCTTGCCCGAGTTTCTCTCTCTCTCTCCATCTTGTATTGTCCCTTTCGAAGGCTGAGAACCTCCGTTATTGACGCTTTGAACAGCGATGTCACTTCCAATTGATACTAGATTGTTTTTAATTTCTTGTTATTGAATTTGATTTATAATTTGATTCTCCATAGCTTGTTTGATACTCCAGAGTGCCAGGCCGCCTCTGAACGCCGTGTATCAGGATGAGGGGGGTGATAACCTTCACAACTACTACCACTGTTGCGAGAGCATTTGGCTATAAGAGCGGGATTGAAGTATCCGCCATTGCCGTTCACATACTTCCTTCATCGACATCCTGTCACTCCCCTGGGTGCGATGCGTTGTCGCCGGGAGTTTCCACGATAACAGCGCTTTATGAATCATCCAGCACATCTCGTTCGGGCAGATTGTACTCTGCGTAGCTCGGGTCCCCACGGGGCTATTCGTCGAAAGAAAAGAAATGCTCAAATCCTCCCCTCGGGGAAATAATAAAATTAATATTACTATTTTATTATTAAACTAAATTAGACAAGGTCCATTAGCATAACCACGAACTCGTTCGAGTTCCTCCAAATGAATCATTGAATATATAAAACCAGTTGTAGAGTGTCGCGTGATTTTATTTACTGCTGATCGAAATGCCTCTGACGCGATGATGATAAGTATTTCATAAACTGCGGACGATATAATGATAAGTACAGCCGTGAGTAGTGTAGAACACGCTAATTGCGTATGCTATGGCTGCCAATAAGGGCGACACTTGTTCGCCAGAGGTTCGAAAAATTAGCTATAGTTCATGCCACTACCAAGTAGATTATGGTCAACTCCACAAGCCAACAACAAAGGGCGGCGCATTATTAGTTGCAGTAGTATGTGCAAATTGCGGAGACGACGGAGTGGCCATCGTAATCTAGAATGGATAGTGCTGCATGAGTCCTCGGTGGACAGTCGAGTCTGCAGATCAGCCATAGAATATAGGTCGCAAAAGTAACACGAACTAGAAGGCAACACAGGCAACATCCGGAATGGAGTCCTTAGCCACGACAATAAAACCGAACAAATTTTCACAAATAATTCGATAGATTTTCGATCTCTAGTCATGAATATTTTCGTAATTAATATTGATAAAAATGATAATAGCGATAATAACAATAATAATATTAACGATAATGACGGTAAAAGCGATAATAACAATAATAACGATATTAATAATGGCATCGATAATAACGAAAATAATAAGGATAATAATAATAATAACCATAATAACGGTAGTAACGATGATAACGATAATTACAATAATAACGATAATGACGATAATAATGTTTGTAATAATAAAAATATAAGCAATAATAATAGTAATAATAATTATAATAAAAATAAAAACGATAATAACGACAATAACGTTACTAAAGATAATAAGAAGGATAATACCGATAATAACAGTAATAACGAAAATAACGATACTAATGATTATAACGATAATAACAGCCATAACGATAATGAAAACGATAAAAATAATAATAACGGGACTAATAATAATATTATAATAATAATAATCATGACAATAAAAATAATAACGATAATAACGATACTTACGATAATAATAAATATAATAATAATTATAATAACTATAATAATATTAATTATACTGAGGATAATAATAATAATAACAAAAATAACTATGGAAACGATAAAAAGGATTATAATGAAAATGACGATAAGGACGACAATAACAAACGATAATAATACGTATAATAGTAAGGATAATAACAACTATAATAGCGATAATAGAGATAATAAAGTTTATAATAATAATTATAATAATAATAAAAATAGTACCGATAATAACGATAATAAGGGTAATATTGATAACAACGATAATAACGACAATAACGATAATAATATTAATATAATGACAATAATAATAACGACAATAATAATAATGTAAATAATAATAAAGGTAATAGCGATAATAAAAACAATGACAACAATAACGTTAATAACGATAATAACAATAATAAGAATAATAAAGATGATGACTAATATAAAGATAATAACGATAATAACGATAATAACGATTATAACGACAATAACGAATATAATGACAATAACGTTAGTAGTGGCAAGAACAACAACAATAACGAAAATAACGGAAATAACGATAATAATGATAATATTAATAATAACGAAAATATCGTTAGAAAAAAAGATAATACTAATAATAAAGACAATAACGATAATAATAATAATAATAATAATAACGTTAATAACTATAATAACAATTATTATGATAATAAATTTGATAACGATCATAACGATAAAAAAGATAATAACGGTAATAAAAATTAGAATAATAATAATAATAATAATAATAATAACGATATTGAAGATAAAAAAGTTAATAACGATAATAACGTTAATAACTACAATAATAATAGTAACGTTAATAACAGCAATACTAACGATAATAGTAATAATAACTAAATAACTACAAGCGATCATGACGATAATGATGACAATAACGTTAATAACGATCTTAATAAGGATAATAATAATAAGAACGATAAAAATGATAATAATAATAATAAAGATAATAACGATAATAGCGATAATGACGATGATAATGATAATAACGATCACGAAAACAATAACGTTAACAACGATATTAATATCGACAATATCATAGGAACGATAACAATGATACCAATAATAATGACGGTAATTACGAAAATAACTATAAAAACGATAATAACGTTATTAACAATAATAACGATATTAAAAATTACAATAAAAACGATAATAACGATAATAACAATATTTATAATGAAATAATAACGATAAAAACGATAATAACGATAATAATAACTACATTATTAAGGATAATAGCAATTATTATACAAATGATAATATCAAGAATAACGATAATAACGATAAAAAAGTTAATAATAATAACAAAAATAACAATAATATCGATAATAATGGTAATAACGATAATAACTTTAATAATAATCTCTACAATAATGATAATAACGATCATAATAATAATAATAACTCTAATAACGATAATACCGTTAATAATAATTATAATAACGATAATATCGATAACAATAATAATAATAATTAAAATAACAAAATAATATGATTAATAATAACAACAACAACAATAATAATAATAATAATAACGATAGTTACGATAACAACGATAACAGCTATAACAATAAGGACTATAATAACGAAAATAAGGATAATAATATTAAGTATAATAACGGTTATAGCGTTGAAAATAATAATAACAAAAAAAATATTAACAATAATAAGGATAATAACGATAATAATAATCGTAATAATAACAATACCTTCAACAATAACGGTAATAACTTTAATACAGATAATAATAATAACACTCATAGTGATAATAACGAAAATGGCGATAGTAACGATAATAATAATAACGATAATACGGCAATAACGATAATAGTAATAATAATAATAATAACGATAATAACGATAATATCGATAATAGTAATAATAATAATAGAATAATATCAATTTTAACGATTATAACGATAATAATAATAACAATAGTAAAGATAATAAAGTAAATAACGATTATAAAAATAATAACAATAGAATAATGACGATAATAAGGATTAAAACGATAATAATGATTATAATAATAACGATAATAACGATAATAATGATAACAATAATAACGATAATAACGATAATAACGATCAGAACGATAAAAATAATAACAATAATATCGATAATAACGATAATATAAATAACAATAATAACGATAATATCGATTATAACGATGAAAATAATAACGATAATAACATAAATAACGAGAATAATAAAAACAATAATAACAATAATAATGGAAATAACAATAATAACGATAAGTATGATGACATTAATAAAAAAATAACGGTAAAAACGATTTTAACAGTAATAATAATAAGATTAATAACGATAATATCAATAGTTATAAAAATTATATTATCGATAACAACGATAATAACAATAACAATAATAACGATAATGACAATAATAACGTGAATATTAACAACAGTAATAAAGGTGATAACGATAATATCATTAATAAAAATAATATAGATATTAATAATAATAATATCTATAATAATAAAAAAAAATAACGTTAATAACAAAAATAAAAATATTTTATTATTATCGTAACTATTGTTATTATTATTATCGTAACTATTGTTATTATTATTATCGTCATAATCGTTATTATCGATAGTACTTTATTATTATTATTATTATTATCGATATTTTCGTTATTATCGTTATTATTATTATTATTATTATTATTGTTAATATCGTTATTATCATTATTAATTTTATTATTGTACTTGCTATTAACGTTATTATCGTTATTATTGTAATTATTATTATTATAATTATTTTTATTATCGCTATTATCGTTATTAACGTTATTATCGTTATTATCATCTTTATTTTTATTACTATTATTATCAATATTATCGTCATTATCGTTATTATTATTATTATTATTGTCGTTAATATCGTTTTTATTGTTATCTTTATTATTTTATTATTATTATTATTATTTTTGTTATGGTCGTTAATATCGTCACTATTGTTATTGGTGTTTTCGTCATTATCGTAATTTTCTTTATTATTATTATTATTATTGTTAATGTTATTATTATCAATGATATTATTATCTTTATTACCGTTATTATGATTATTATTATTAATGTTATTACCGCTATTTTATTTTTATAATTTACTTTATTAATATAAAGTACTATCGATAATAACGATTATGACGATAATAATAATAACAATAGTTACGATAATAACGATAATAAGGATAAAAAAAATACTAATGATAATAACGATTTAAATTATAATAATAATAATAACAATTATAACGATACTAACGATAATAACGATAATAATATTAATAATAATAAAATCATAACGATTATAATGCTTATACAGTTAATATTAATAACAATAATATCGATAATAACGATAATAAAGACAATAACGATAATAACAATAACACTAATAACTACGATAACGATAATAACCATAATAATAATAACAATAATATAGAACATAACGGAAATAATGATAATAATAATAACACTAATAACGATAATAACGATAATATCTATAATAACGATAACAATAATAAAGATGATATCGAACACAACTATAATCATGATAACAACAATAACCATCATAACTATAATAACGATAATAATGATAACAACAGTAACAATTATAACGATAAAAAAGATAAAAACGATAATAACGATAATAATAATAACGATAAAACCGATAATAACGATGATAATAATAACATTACGTACGATGATTACGATATTAACGATAATCACGATAATCATAATAACAATAATAACAATAATAGCGGATATAAAAATAATAACGATACTAATAATAACAATTATAACGATGATAATGATGATAACGTTAATAATAATAATGATAATATCAATAATAATAGTAAAAATAATACCAAAAATTACAATAATAAGGATAATATTGATAATAAAGATAATAACAATAATAATAACGATAAAGCGATAAAAACGGAAATAAATGTAATAACTGTAATAACGATAATAACGATAATAACGTTAATAATAATTATAACAACAAACACGATAATAACGATTATAACGATTGTAATAGTAACAATAATAATAATTATTATAACGATAATTACGATAGGAACGATAACTTCAATAACAATAATGACGATAATATCGTCAATAAGGATAATAATAATAATAATAAACATAATAACTATAATATCGATAATAATAACAATAATAACAATAATGACGATAAAATAGATAAAAATAATAAATATAATTACGATAAAAACGATAATAATGGTAATAACAATAATGATAAAAACGATTATATCGGAAATTATAACAAAAATAATAAAATAAAACCGATTATAACGATAATAATAATAACGCAAATAATAATAATTGCGATAATAACTATAATGACGTTATCAATACTGACAATAATAACGATAACAACGATAAAAGCGATAGTAACAATAATAACGTTAATAACAATAATAAGAATAATAAGGATAATAACAATAATAGCGATAATAAGGGTTATAACGACAATAATAATAATAACAATAATAACGATAATAACGACAACGACAATAATAATAATAATAATAATAATATTAATAATAATAATATTATAACGTAATAACGATAATAATGATAATAATAATAACAATAACAACAATAAAAACGAAAATAACAGTAATAACGATAACAACTATAACCATAATAACAACAATAACCATAATATGGATAATAACGATATTAATAATACCAATTATAAAGATTATATCGATAATAACGATGATAGTAATGACATTGACAAAGATAATAACGATAATAACGGTAATAACAATAAGTATAATAAAATAGTAACTATAAAAACTACAATAACGATAATAATAATTACACTAATATCGATAATATCGATAATATCGATAATAATAATAATAACAATAATCACGATAATAACAATAATGATGATCATAATAATAATAACAATAATAACGATAATAACGATAATATAGATAATAATAGTAATAACAATAAACACGATAATAACGGTAATGATTATAATAATAATAGCAATAATATCGATAATAACGAAAATAAAAATTATAGCGATAATAATAATAAGAACGATAAAAATGATAATAATGATACTAACGATAATAATAATAATAATAACAATAATATCAATAATATCGTTAATAATAATATTAATAATAAAATAATAACGATGGTATCTATTATAACGATAATAACAGTGACAATAATAACAATAATAACGAAAATACCAATAATTACAATAAAAATTATAACAATAACAACGATAATGACAGAATTAATAATAACAATAACAAAGATATTAGAAACAACAATAATAACAATAATAACGATAATAACAATAAGTATAATAAAATAGTAACTATAAAAACTAGAATAACGATAATAATAATTACACTAATAACGATAATAACGATAAAAACAATAATAACGATAATAATAATAATATTAATAACGTTAATAATGGTAATAAAGATATTAACGATAATAATAAAAATTATATCTACAATAATTATGTAAATAACGTTCATAATACAAATAATTATAATAACGATAATAACGGTAATAACGATAATAATATTAACGATATTATCGAAAATAAAGATAACATCAGTAACAATAATAACGACAATAAAGATAATAATAATTACAATAATAACAATAATAACGATAATAGCGATAACAATAATAACGATAATAATGAGAAAAAAGTTAATAATAATAACAATAATTACGGTAATAACGATAATAAGGATAAAAATAATAGCTACAATATCGATAATAACGATAATATCGATAATAAAAATAATAATAATAGAATGTTACCGATAATAACGATAATAACAATAATTATATAAATAATAATAACTATAATAACGATAAAAACGATACTAACAATAATATTTAGATTAGCAATAATTCGATAATATCGATAATAATAATAATAATAATAATAAAGGTACATGACGATAATAATGACAATAACGATATTAATAATAATAATATCTATAATAATAACAATAAGTACGTCAATAATAAAAATAACAATATTAACGATATTGACGATAATAACGATGAAACGATAATAAAAATAATAACAATAATAACGATAATAACAATATTAACGATAATTACGATAATAACGATAACATCAACTACAATAATAACGATAATAACGATAATAACGATAACATCAACTACAATAATAACGATAATAACGATAATAATGATAATAATAATAATAATTTTAACGATAATCATAATAATATTAATAATGATATTAATAACGATAATAATATTAAAATCAATAACAATAAATGCAATATTAACGATAATAACGATAATAAGGAAAATAATGATCATAATAATTATAATAAAAAAATAATATCGATATTAACGATATTAATAAATTCAAGAATAGCGATAGTAACGATAATTACGAAAACAAAAATAATATTAATAACGAGAATGACGATATGAACGATGATAATAATTACATTAAAAACGAGAATAACTATAATAACGATAATAACTTGAATAACGATATTAACGATAATAATAACAACAATAATTGCGATTTTATCAATAATTATAAAAATAACATTAATAATAACAACGATAATTATGAAATTGACGATAATTCTAGTAGTAAAAATAGTATCATATAATAACGATAATAAGGATAATAATAACAATTATAATATCAATAATAACGTTAATATCGATAATAACGATGATAATAATAACATTAATAACGATAACAGTAATAATAATTATAATAAAATAACGATAACTACGAAAATAATAATAATAACATAATTAGCGATAGTAACAATAATAAAGATAATAATAATATTAATAATAATAATAATTATGGTAATAATGATTATAAGGAAGATAATAATAACATTAATAACTATTGTAACGATAATTTCGATAAAAATAATAATGATAATAACAAAAATAACGATAAAAACGTTAATGTGGATAATAATAAGAAAGATAACATTGATAATAGTAATAAGAATAATATCGATAATATCGATAGTAACGATAACATTACTACAGTATTAAAGATAATGACGATAATATCGATACTAATAATAACAATAATATAGATAATAACGATAATAATGATAATAACGATAATAACATGATAAAAATAACATTAATAATTATCTTGAAGATAATAACGTCAAAAACGTGTTAACGATGATAATAAAAACATTACGAAAACATAACGAAAAAAATAATAACAATTACAATAATTAGAAAACTAATAATAACAAAAATAACGATAATAACGATAATAACGATAAAAACAATATTAATATATGCAAGAATAACGATTATAACGATGATAACGATAATAATAAAACTAATAGTAATAACGATAATAATAATAATAATAATAACAATAATAACGATAAAAAAGATAATGATGATTATAATAATAACGATAACAACGATAATAATAATAACAGTAATAACGATAATAACGATAATAACGTTATCAATGATAGTAATAATAATAACTTTATTAACGGAAATAACGATAATAACGATAATAGTAATAATAAGAGAAACCATAATAACGATAATAAAGATAATAGTATCATTAATAATAATAACAATGACATTAATAATAATAATGACGTTAATTACGATAGCAACGATAACACCAACAACATTAATGACGATATTAACGGCAATAACGATAATAATAATAATAATAATAAAATAATGACGATAATAACTATTATAGAGAAAAACAATTACAACAATAGCGATAATACCGAAAATAACGATAATAATGATAATAACAATAACAATAATAAAGATTATAACGGTAATAACGATTATACTAAAAACGGTAATAACGATACTAAATATAATAATAATAATAATAATAATAATAATAATAATAACGTTAATATCGATAATATCGATAATAATAATAATAATTATATAATACTCACGATTATAACGATTATGACGATAATAACTTTAAAAATAATAACAAAAATAAGGATTATAATGAAAATAACAATAATAATAATTAGAATAAAATAATAAAAATAATAGGGATAATAAAAGTAATAATGATAACAATAATAAAAGTAATAACAGTAATAATGATAACAATAATAAAGATAATAACGATAATAACGATAATAATTATAGTATTAATAAAAATAATGACGACTATAACATTTATAATAATAACAATAATAACGATGATAACAAATTTTAACGGAAATAACGATAATAATGTTAATATAAATAATAACGATAATAATAATAATAATAATAATAATAAGAATAAAAATAATAACATTAATTTCGAAAATAACAATAATGATGGTAATTATGTTAAAAACATTAATAACGATATTAATTATAACAATGACTACAATGATAATGATAATAACGATAATAACGATAATAACAAAAAGAACGATAACAATAAAAATGATAATAACGATAATAACGATTATAATCATAATAACGATATTAACGGTAATAACGATAATAATAATAATAATAATAGTAACATTAATAAACGTAATGACAATAAAAACGTAAATAACATTAACAATAATAACGACAATTACAATAAAAACAATAATAAAAATAAGAAAAATATAAATATTAACGATAATAACGAAAATATCGAATATAGCGATATTGATATTAATAATAGCAACAATAATAACGATAATAACGCTAATAATAAGAACAATAATAACGATAATAACAGAATATCTGTAATAATAATAATAACAATAATAATTATAAAAGCGATAATAACCATAGTAAAAATAGTAATAATAACCATAATAACGATAAAATCGATAATAACGATGAAAATAAAAACAATAATAATAATAATAACGATAATAACGATAATAACTACATTAACGAAAATAACGATAACAATAATAATGATGATATCGGAGTTCCATTATGGAGTAGATTCGGAAGGGACGTATCGCCGAGCGCTCCGCATTTCGTGCGACTTTACGTAATTTTTTCCATTCCATCGGCTCTAAGTTTCATACCTTGATGGTGAATTGCTAAACGGTGAGCATGTGGAGATAATAATCGGGTCAAGAGATCGAACATCCTTCGAGTTTTTTGTGAAAGTGTGTCCTGTTTCATTATCGAGGCATTGTTCGCCATTACGTGGGATTTGCGGGACCTATATTCTATGGTTGGACGGCAGGCCCGTTCTCGCATCGAGGTCTTACCCAGCGCCATCTACTCCAGGGAACGATGGCAGCGCCGTCTGCAGCGCAGGTGTCATCTACAATTATAATTAGTGTTTGGCCGCCGTTTAGGGTTGGCTGATAGAGCGGACCAAGATCCACGAGGTATGGGATGCCATCTCTGATGTTGCCCAGTGCTGCCATCTGGGCCGTGATAGTTCTGCTAACTATACTCAATGGCTGGACGGAAGACTCGACGTTTTATCGAGGACTCATGTTATGCTGCGCCATCTACTCTGGACAATAAATGCCGCCGCCAACGCAAACGGCGTCTACTTACACATCTAGGAAATGCGAGATATCTTTCTTCATCGCATAGGAGGCGCTTCTGTCAGCATAAAAACAAAAGCACGCAACAGTCAACGGGTGGTTTTATATATCCAATGCTTTATTTGGAGGAACACGGACGCGTTCGTGGGTATATGGTTGGACCTTGTCAAAGTTCTTCTAATATGCTTTAATAACAAAAACTAATTACAACAGCATTATTATTGCTATTATTATTTTTCACCAAGGGGAGAAGTAGAGCTCCGCATTATGTGCGGTTTTTCGTAGTTTCGTAGTTTATTCCAGTCTATCGGCGGAAATTTTTAAAACTTGCATGTAAATTTGTAAGCTGGGAGCAAGGGGAGAAAATTATCGTGTCTACAAATCGATCATCTAGTGGTGTTGTTAGTGAAAGTGTGCTCGGTTGTATTGGCGAGGCGTCGGACGCCATTACGTGTTAGTTGCGTGAATTATATCCTATGGTTGAACGGCAGACTCGATCGCTCATCGAGGTCTTCTCAAGCGCCATCTGCTCTAGGTTACGATGACAGCGCTGACGTCAGCGCGGAAGGCATCTACTACTATGAATAACAAAGGACCGTTCTCTGGTGGTTGTTGGTGGTTCTTGGAGTCGACCAAGATCCACGTGGTACTGGATGCCATCTCGGAAGTGTGCCAGTGCTGCCAACTAGGACATGTTATTTCCGCGAACTATACTCCATGGCTGGAAGGCAGATTCGACGGTCCACCGAGGACTCATGAAGCGCCACCTAATATTGACTACGACGGTAGTGCCGCAACCAACGCAAGCGGCATAAATTTCATGATAGAGAAATACGAAATACTAATCTCCAGCGCATAGGAGGCGCTTCGATCAGGCGAAAATATAAAATAAAATCACTCACAGTCAACTGTTGGTTGTATATTACCAATGCTTCAATTCGTAGGAACGCGGAGGCGTTCATTATGATATACATGGAACTCGTCAAATTTCAAATTTCAATTTATTTACATATAATATACATTCATTAAAAAGAATAATACAATAGCATTATTATTATTATAAACCATGGGAAGAAGTGGAGCATTCCTCTTCTCCCGACGAGTAGCACTGTCGGGATCCGAGATAGGAGGAGTACGTCCTCCCAAAAAAAAACAAATGCTCATCTGGCCCGTATGACAGCACCCTGTAAGAGCCCCAAGCCAGGGTTACGACAGGGCCATGAGGACTAGCGGGTACGTTGACGCAGCTGGAAAGGGATGTGCGGAACGGAACGTAAGGCGCGGTTCTCGTGGAAAACACCCGACATCAACGCGTCGCACCCACGGGAGTGTCAGGATGCCGATGAAGGAAGCAAGTGAACGGCAAGGGCGGATGCTTCATTCCCGACCTTATAGCCAAAAGCTCTCGCAACAATGGGGGTAGTTGCGAGGGTGATCACCACCCCACTTCCGGAGGCACCGCGTTCGGAGACGGTCGGGCATTCTGGAGGAAAAAAAACAACTACATGGAAAATAAAAGTATCAACAAGATAAATTTAAAGCACCTAAATAATATACAAGAAAACAACTAAGAATCACCTGTAAAAAAACATCGCTGCTCAAGGCGACATAAACGTAGGCTCACAGCGTACGAAAGGGACACCACAAGATGGAGAGACAGAGAAACTCGCGTAAGCGAAATTCCTCCCTGCAAAAATGAAGTTGGCTATTGCAAGACGACCAAATGTGAACAATATGATAAAGCAAGGACTCCCAGAACTGGAGGAGATAATAGATAGTCATGAGTTCATCTATTAATCTCGAAATGAGGTAAATAAGGGAGCGAGGAAACTCGACCGAGTTTCTCAGAGCCCTTGGGGAAATTCTGCAACTGAGTCCGGCGCAAGTAAGAGAGTAGCCACAAGCCCGCCGCAGTTGCCTGATGAAAGACTCAAAAAACCAAGGCAAGAGGCGACGTCGACCGATGACATCATGTGGTCGGAGGTCGCCAATAAGAGGAGAAACAAGGAGAAATCAGCTAAGAAGCCAACGAAACACCCACAGGAGGAAGAAAAGGAGCCGAGCAAATCGGAAGACAGGCCGAGAAAAAGAACGAGGCCGGGCGCGATCCTCCTGAAACCTGCGAATGGAAAATCATACGTAGACGTAGTCGGAGATATTCACCAGTGCTTTAAGACGACCGCCGCACGGGTAGATGCTAGATCGGTCCGGCAGACTAGAACCGGCGGAGTTCTCCTCGAACTCAAAAGGACCATTGCGGATATCAGGGCCTCATTAGCTGAAACCCTGAGGAAAGTAGTAGGAGAAACGAGCAGCATCACGGAACTAGTTCCTAGAGCTACGCTCGAGATACGGGACTGCGATTGTTGCACATTTGTGGTGGAAGTCAAGGAGGCCCTAAAGAGGACCCTGCCAGACTACGCGGGAAAATTAGAGGTGAAATCGACGAACCCCAACGCGAGACAACAACACCTAGCCCTCGTCAGACTAAAAGAGGAAGCAGCTGGGAAGCTTTTAAAGGCCGGCAGAGTGCTGGTCGGTTTCGTCAGCTGCAGGGTTAGGCGAAGAACGGAAGTGAGTCGATGCTACCGCTGTCTGGACTACGGTCACTATAGCGCCTCGAGAAAGTGCCCTGATAGCAGCAAGTATTGTCATTTCTGCGATAGCACAGGTCACAAGATCAAAGACTGCAAAGTCAGCGAGCCTACGTGTTTCTTGTGCTCCAATAGCGAGGATGATCCTAAGAAGCACCTTGCGGGATCAAAGGCCTGTAAAGCTTTCCAGGAGGCGCATGCAACAGCCAACAAGAGGAAGACAAGGTGAGAGTACTTCAGAGTAATTTCAATAGGAGCAGGACGGCGCACCAATTCCTAACCCAGCTCTGTTCTGAGAAAAAAGCTGATATAATTTTAATCAGCGAACAGTACCGGGACAGAGCAGGAATAGGATGGTACGCAGACGAATTGGGCACCGCGGGCATCTGGATCCCAGATCCCCGACAAATTCATGTGTCGGATCAAGGATCCGGACGCGGTTACGTTTGGGTGAGACATAAATCGGCGACATATGTGAGCGTATACCTCACCCCGAACGACCGGATAGACGACTTCCAGACCAAATTAGACGATCTGGAAGACGCACTGAGGGAAAGGCAAGGGGATCTCATCGTGGCAGGTGACCTCAACGCCAAAGCACTCGAATGGGAGAGACGAGGTCGGACTACAGAAGGGGACGAATCATGGAGTAGGTGTCGCCACTACAGCTATCAGTACTCAACACAGGCTTGACATCAACCTTCGATTGGCCTGGCTACAGAGAAACAATTCCGGACGTCTCTCTAGCCAATGAACAACTGGTGGCAAGAGTCGCAGGCTGGCAGGTAAATGAGGATTATACCGGGAGCGACCATCAGTACATCCTCTTCGATATACACGATAGGAGGCCAGCCGTGACAACTCCAGTAAGACCCCTTGGTGGATCATTGCAAAAATGGATCGAGAGAGGCTGCCTTCGGTCTTAAATGAAGGATGGAGATTCCTTCAAATTAATTTCGCGAGTCTATCGACACATGCGCAATCCAGGAGGATTACTGCATCAACTATGCAGCTCATCCAAATTGCATGCACGATAGCTGGCCAAAGACGAAAAAAAGTGGCAAAGGCGTCCTGCATACTGGTGGACAAACGAGATCGCAGATCTACGTAAGAAGTGCTTAAGTCTCCGCCGTGTAGCTCAACGAGCGAAGAGACGCGACCTCGACGCTGCTCCCTTGGCTGCAGAGTATCAGGCAGCCAAAAAAAGCTCTCAAGAGGGCCATCAAGGCAAGGAAACGTCGGTGCTGGAAGGAGCTGTTCTTGGAAATCGATCAAAATTCGTGAGGATTATGGTTTCAGATCGTCACAAGTAAGCTGGGGACACGAATGCAAGGTATCCCTCAGGACGCTAGAATGTTGGAATTCATCCTGCATACTCTATTCCCCTCACAGCCGAAGAGAGAGATTAGCACGGCAGCTCCTGGCATGAGGCGCCACAATTTACAGTAGTGGAGTTATTCAGGGCCGCATCATCTATGCGGAAGATGAAAGCTCCAGAACCTGACGGACTTCCAGGAGAATTAATTAAAACTGTCGCGGAGGGTCACTCTGAGCTCTTGCTATACATGTATAACATGTGCCTCCGGGAGGGCATCTTCCCCGCCCAGTGGAAGAAAGCGAGTCTTGTGCTCATCAGCAAGGGTAAGGGTCCAGCAGATACAGCTTCGTCTTACAGAATCTTCTGTATGCTCGATACAGCTAGCAAGCTCCTGGAGAAGCTGCTTAGGCCACAGCTGCACGCATCCGTGAGGGCAGCGTGGGATCTTGTTGCCCTCCAATATGGATTTCGATCAGGCCTCTCCACCATCCACGAAGTTCAGGAGATTGTCACGGCCGCTAACATGACGGAACGCGGGAATCACCATTCCCGCCCTTTGTGTCTGCTGGCCACCATAGACGTGTGAAACGCCTTCAACTCCGTCAGATGGGACTTGGCAATGGAAGCGCTCGAACGTAATTTCAGAGTCCCGGGGTATCTTCTCCGAATACTCGAGGATTATCTAAACGATCGCTTCTTAGAATACAATACTGACGATGGTCCAAGAAGCTTGGAATTGACATCGGGTGCCGCTCAGGTCTCCATACTAGGACCGGATATCTGGAATATTTTCTACGACGGTATCCTACATATGGCAGTTCCTGAAGGTGCTTTCTGATTGGGTACAGAGATCACATTGTAGTTGTCATAACAGCAAGAGACGCGGAGCGAGCACAGCTGGTGCTCAACCAGGTAATGCGCAGAGTCATCTCCTGAATGGAAGAACACGGGCTAACCTTAGCAGCCCAGAAAACAGAGATCGTGCCACTAACGAAGAAGCACATCAACACCTTGCGCAGTTTCGTCTTAGGAGACGCGACGGTCCAGACGAAGCAGTCCGTCAGGTACCAAGGAGTAACCCTCGATTGCAAACTCACTTACGGAGAGCATATATTAAGGATAGCTGACAAGGCGGCAAAAGTAGTTGTCACGCTGGGCACACTCATGGCCAATGTCAACGGCCCCAGGCCGTGCATTAGGCGACTATTCATGCGTGTCGCCGAAGCAGTGATGCTGTAGGCGCAGAAGTATGGGCCGAGGCGCTGCGAAAGGAGAATTATCGCAAGCGCATAGCCGCGGTACAGATGAGGGGCGCTCTCCGAATCGCGTCGTCCTACCGCACGGTCTCTGAACTCGCGGCGCTATTGGTCGCGGGGGTAATACCGATAGATCTACTAGCCCAGGAGAGACAATTCGTCCACCAGCAGAGGTCCGTTTTGGGTAAGGAGGAGGCACCAAGGCTCGCCTGGTATACCAGCATCGAGACCTGACAAAACAGATGTGTCCAGGTTACCAGGGGCAGATGGACTGCCCGACTCATCGGTCGACATGACAACTGGATAAACCGGGAGGCGGGAAAGGTTGATTTCTACCTCACCCAATTCCTGACTGGGAATGGCTTATTGTGTTCCTACCTCGCAAAGATGAGGAAAGCAGCAGATGGCAACTGCTCCTATGGCGACTCAACCGTTGACGACGCCCACCACACATTTTTCATATGTGCACGTTGGAGCGCCTAACGATTTGCCTTGGAGCAGGAGCTCGGAGACATCTCGCCGGAAAACATTGTGGAGAAAATGCTGCGAGGGCAGAAGCAGTGGAACATGGTTGCCTACTACGTGAGGGCAATCTTATGTAAGAAGAAGAAGGAGATGGACGGCCCATAGACGTGCCACAAACGTTGCTCCAGGTTCCTGCACGTAGAGCCAAATTGAGGGAGTCCAATTAATGGGACATGATGTAGTAGTACCATCCCGAAGTAATGTCGCATGACGGTGCCGGAATGGTATCAACATGCCACCAGGATGGATATGAGTTTAGTCGGTAGTGCCTATTTTAACGCTGAGCACGACATTCCAGGGACTTTAACGGGGGACCCAAATGGTAAAGGGTTCCTATAGGGTCTCTGGGTCAGTGCGTATAGCTAAGCATTCTCAGACCATCAAAAAAAAAATAATAATGATGAAATCGATAATAGTTAAAATATTTATAACAATAATAACAGTAGTGGCGATAATAACGTTAATAATAATAACAAAAATAAAGTAAATAATGAAAATAACGATACTAATATTAATTATAATATAATAAAAACGATTTTAACGAGTATAACGATAGTAATAATAATAAAAAATCGTAACGACAATATCGACAATAACGATAATAATAAAAAAAAAAATAATCCAATAAGAATAAATACGATATTAACGATAATAACGATAATATTAAATACAATAATAACGATAATATCGATTATAACTATAATTGTAAAGATAATAAAAACAATAATAACGATAATTACGTTAATGGTGGTAATAATAATATTAACAATAAAAACGATAATAATGATAATAACGATAAAAGTAATAACAATAATAACGATAATAAGGATCATAATAATACTTACAATTACGATAAAATGATAATATCGATAATAACAGTTATCATATTAATAGCAATTATACCAATAATACGATAATCACGATAATTATAATAATAATAATAATAAACATAATAACCTAAATAACGATAATAACGAAAATAGTAACAATAACGATGATATAAATAATAATGATAATTATAATAATAATAACAATCATAACGATATTAACAATAATAGCGATAATACCGATAATAACGATAGTAATAATACTAACGATAATAACAATAATACCAATAATAATAATAAAAATTATAATGATAATGATGATTAACATACTAATAAAAATAATAATATTAATAAAGATAATAACGATATTAATGTTAATAATCATAATTTTAATTAAATATAAACGATAATAACGATAGTAACACAAATTATGATAACAATATTAAAGATAATAACGATAATAACGATTATAACCCTAAGAATAGAAACAATATTAACAATAAAAACGATATTATCAATGATAATAATGAAAAGAATAACTATAATAATAATGAAAATATTATCGATAATATCGGTAATAACGATAAAAAAGGTAATAGCGACAATAATATTAACAATAATAAAGTCAATAACGATTATAACGGCTATAATAATAATAATAATAATAATAATAATAATAACGCTAATAAAAATAGTAGTAATAATGGCAGTAAAAAGGATAATAAATGTATTAAGAATGATAACAATATTAACGATAATAACGATATGAGACATACTATCGATAATAACTATAATAACGATAATAATAATAATGAAAATATATATAAATAATAACGATAGTAACGATAATACCGATAATAATGATAACAATAACTACTATAATAAAGATATTAATAATAACACTAATAACGATAATAACAATAAATGTAAGAATATTAATAATACTAACGATAATAACGATAATTACGGTAATAAATATAACAATAATAACGGCAATAACGATTAAAACGATGATAACGGTAATAATAATAATAACAATAAGAACGATAATAACGATAATATTAATAATAATAATAATGTATAATAACGATTATAAATATAATAATTTTAAAAACGATAACACCGATGAAAACCATAATAACTATAATAGCGATAATAGCGATAATAGTAATAATAACAATACTAGCTATAATAATAATAATAACAAAATTTATAATAAAATTTAATAAATAATAACTATAATAACGATAATAAGGATAATACCGATATCAATAATAACGATAATAGCGATAATAACGATAATAACGGTAACAACGATAATGTACATAATAAAAATAAAAAAAATAAGAACTATTTCGATAATACAACATTAACGATTAAAATAATAATACTAACTATAAAAACAATAATGACGATAATAATTATAATAATACTAACGATAATAACGATAATAAAGATAATAACAGTAATAATGTTAATATCAATAATAACGATAATGACAATAATAACGGTAATGACGATAATAACGATGCTAATAGTACCATTAATAGCGATAATAACGTTAATATTGATTATAACAGTATTAATAAATGCAATAATAACGATAGAAACGATAATAATGCTAATGACGATAAAATTGATGATAATAATAATAATAATAACAATAAAATAATAACGATTATAAGCTTTAACGATAATAATGATAATAATATTAACCATAATAACGATAATAACAATAATAATAATAACAATAATACCGATAATAACGACAATAACAATAATAATAATTACAATAATAACGTTAATAATAACAATAGTAGTAACGATAATAACGATAAAGACGATAATAACGATCTCAATACTAACGATTATAACGATAATAACTATATTAATAATAACGATATTAACAGAAATAACAATAATAATGATAACTAAAAAACTTATAATAACTATAATTATAATAATAATAAAGATAATAATGATAATAACGATATTAATAATAATAAAATCTACAATAATAACGATAATTAAGTCAATAATAAAAATAACATTAATAACGAAAATGACGGTAATGACGATGAATAGATAATAATAATAATAACAGTAACAATAATAAAGTTTATAACGATAATATCAATAATAATAATAATAGTAATAACGGAAATAACGAAATTATCGACAATTATAATAATAATAATAGAATAATAAGATATTGAGGATTATAACAATTATAATAATAATTATAATAACGATAAAAATGATAATAACGATAATAATAATAACAATAATAATGATTATAACGATAATTACGACAAAAACGATAACATCTATAACAATACTGACGGTAATAACGACAATAATAATAATAATAAGAACAATAATTACGGTTGTAACGATAATAATAATAATAACATCAATATAAACGTTAATAACTATAATAACAATAAAAATGGAAAGAACGATAATAATAATAACGATATTAACGATAATAATATAACAGTAATAACGAAAATAACGAAAATAACAATTATAATATAATAATGTCGATAATAACGATAATAATGATAATAATGATAATAATAATAACGTTAATAACGATAATAACGATCATAACGATAATAATAATAATAATAATAATAATGATAATAACAATAATTATAAGAATTATTATAACTATAATAACGATAATACCGATAATGACGATAATAATATTTACGATAACAACGATAATTATAATAACAATAATATCGATAATAACGATAATAATAAAAACAATAATAACGATATAAACGATAACAACGATTATATCAATGACAATAAGGATAATAACAATTAAAACAATAGTAAGGATAATAACAGTAACAACGATAATAACGAGTATGACGATAATAAAATTAACAATGTTATTGTCGGTAATAATAATATTGACAATAATAACGAAAATAACGATAATAACGATAATAACGATAATAATAATAATACAAAAATAACGATAATAACAATAATAATGATAATAGTGACATTTACGATAACAACGATAACAACATTAACAATAATGACGATAGTAACGACCATAATCTTAAAAATATTAAGAATAATTACGGTTGTAAAGATAATAATAATAATAATAACAACAATATTAACTATAATAACAATAATAAAGATAATATTAATAATAACAATAATAACGATTTTAACAATAGTTATAGAAGTAATAATAACAATAATAACGATAATAACGATAGTAACGATTATATTAATAGTAACATTAATAATGTTATTAAAGCAAATAAAAAAAATAATAATAATAATAATGACAATAATATAAATAATAAAGATAATAACAATAATAACGTTAAGAAAATTATCGATAATATCGAGAAAACGATAATAATAATTATAATAATAACAATAATAAAGTTTTTAACGATATTAATAATTACAAGAATAGCGATAATAACAATAAATACGATAATAACGTTAATAACGATAACAACAATAATAACAATGATAATAATTACATTAATAACGAGAATAACGATAATAACGTTAATAACGATATTAACGATAATAATAATAACAATAATAACGATAATAACTAACTAACGATAATAATAATAACATTAACAACAATATGAACGATAATAATGAAAATAACGATAATAATAAAAAAGATATTAACGATAATAATAATAACAATAATAACGATAATAACGAAAATGACGATTATAATAATAATTATAATAGAATAATGACGTTAATAATGATAATAATGATAATAATGATAACAATAATAACGTTAATAACGATAATAACGGTCATAACGATAATAATAATAACAATAATATCGATAATAACGATAATAATAATAACAATTATAACGGTAAAAAGATAATAAAGATAAAAAAAAAATAATAACAATAATAACGGTAATAACGATTTTAGCAACAATAATAATAAAAATAATAACGATAATAACGATGATAACGATAATAATAATAACAATAATAAAGATTATAACTACTATAACGATAATAATATTAAGAATCATAAAGATATTAACGAAAATAACGATAATTATAATACCAAAAATAACAATAATATCGGTAATAACAATAATAATGATAATAACGTTGATAATTATTTCATCAATAACGAGAATAACGATAATAACGTTAATAATATTAAAAATAATAACCATAAAAGCAATATATATAAAAATAGTAATAACAAATAACCTCGATAATAACGATTATACCGATAATAATAATGACCACACTACTAACGATAATTATGATAATAACGATAATAACGATATTAATATTAACAATAATAATGATAATTACGATTATAATAAGAAAAATTAGTAACGATAAGAACGATGATAATAATAACATAAACAACTACGGTATCGATAATAACAATAATAATAATAATTATAATAAAATAATAACGATAATAATAACGATAAATAATAAGGATAATAACGATTATAACGATAATAACGATGATAATAATAACATTAATTACGATAATAACGATAATAACGATAAAAGCGTTAATATCGATAATAACAATATTAACGAAAATATTAGGAACAATAATAACGATAATAACGATAATAATGATAATAATAATAGCAATAGTAACAATAATATCGATAATAAGGATAATAATGATAATAATACGAAGGATAATAACGAGAATAACGATAATAACAATAATAACGAAACAATAATATCGATAAAAACGGTAATAACGATAATAATAATGATAATAATAACAATAATAATAGTAATAAATATAGTATCGATAATAATAACAATAATAGCCATAATAACTATAATAGTGATAATAATAATAATAATAATAAAAAAACGTTAATAACGATAATAACGATAATAACTTTAATAATGATAACTATAATAACAAAAATAACAATAATAATGATAATATAGATATATAAAATAATAATATTTACATGAATAACGATAATAATAATAACAATAATATTGATAATAACGATAATAACGGTAATCATAATAATAAATATATTTACGATAATAGCCATAATATTAATGACAATAAAACGGTAATAACGATATTAATGATAATAATAATTACGGCAATAGCGATTATAACGCTAACAATAATAACAATAACAACGATAATAACGATAATATCGATAATAAAGTTATAATAGTAACGATAATAATGTTAATAACGATAGCAACGGTAATAATAATAATTACGATAATAATGAAAATAACGAAAATAATAATAAGACTAAGATCGATTATATCATTTATAACAATAATAATAAAAACACTAATAACAATAAAAAACATAATAACGGTAATAACAATAATAACGATAATAAAGAAAATGAGGATAATAATAATAATAATTCTAACGACAATAACGATAATAACGATAATAACTTTAATAATAATAATAGTAATGAGATAGTAACGATAATAACGGTAATAACGATATTGATAAAAACAATAATAACAATGAAAATGATGATAACGATAATAACGATATTCACGATAACAATAAAAACGATAATAATGATAACATCAATAACAATAATAACGATAATATTGATAAAATTAATAAGTATAATAACGATTATATAGATGATAATAATATTAATGATAATAATAATAACGAAAGTAACAATAATAACAATTATGTAGATAATAATAGTAACAATAATAACGATAATAACGATAATAATGATGATAATAATAATAGCAATAATAACGATAATAAAGATATTAAGAATAATAATAATAGTAATTCTAAGAATAATGAAGATAATAACGATAATATCGTTAATAATAATAAGAATAATAACGATTTTAACGATAACAACGATAAGAGTAATAAGAATGATAACGATTATAATGATATTAATAATAATAATACTAACAATAATAACTATAGTAATGATAATAACGATAATAACGATAACTTTTGTAATAATAATGATAATAATAACAATTATAACGGTAATAGCTATAATAACGTAATAGCTATAATAATAGTAATAACAATAATAATGATAGTAACGATAATAACGATAATAATAATAATAATAAAATTAAAATAATAAATATAATGAAGGTATTTACGATAAAAACAATAAGATCGATAACAATAATAACGATAACAATAAAAACGATAATAAGGATAATACAGCACATAACGAAAATAGAGATCACAATGTTAAAGATAATATCGATAATAACGATAATAACGATTATAATAATAACAATAATAACGAGAATAACGATAATAACAATAAAAGATTTAACAATAATAATAACAAAAAAACAAACATATAATAATAACAATAATAACAATATTAACGATAATAAGAATAAAAACGATAATAATAATAATGATAATAACGAAAAAGAAAACAATAATAAAAATACCAATAATAACGTTAATATCGATAATATCTATAATAATAAAAACAATATTAACGATAATAACGATGATAACGATAATAACAATAATAATAATTATAACAAACAATAAAGTCTAAAACGATATTAATGATGATAATAATAATAACAATAATGACGATAATAACTATAATAATAATAACAGAAATAATGATAATAATAACAATGAGGATAATAATAATATCAATAATTACGATAACAACGATAATAACTATTCTAATAATAACAACAATAATAACAATTATGATAATAATAATAAGAATAATAACGATAATAACGAAAATAACGGTAAAAAATGTAATAACAATAATATTGACAATAACTATAATAATAATAACTATATTAACGATAATTATAATATCAATAATAACGATAATAAAGGTAATAACAATAATAACGATAATAACGTTAATAACTATAATAACAATAATAACGAAATTAACGATAATAACAATACCAGTAATACCGATTATAACGATAATAACAATTATAACGATAATAACGATTATAACGGTATAAAAGATTATAACGATAATAACGATATTATTAAATGCAATAATAACGATAATATCGATAATAACGATATTATTAATTACAATAATAACGATAATAATGATAATAACGATATTAACGATAATAACGATATAATTAAATACAATAATAACAGTAAAACGAAAATAATAATATTAGTAATAACGTTATTAACGGCAATAACGTTATTATTAATTACAATAATTACGATAATAAAGATAATAACGATAATAATTTTACTAACGATAATAACAATAATACTAAAAATAATAAATATAATAACGATAATACCGATATTAATAATTACAGTAATAGCGATAATAAGGGCAAAATACGATGATAAAAATTACATTAATAACGCAAATGACGAAAATAACGTTGATAATAATTACAATAATAACAAGAATATCGGTAATAACGATTAAAACCGTAATACAGATTATAACGTTAATAACGATAACAACGATAATATCGATAATATGGGTAATAATAATAATAATAAAGAATTAACGATAATAACTATAATAACGATAAAAATAATAACAACAATAACGATAAAAATAATAACAATAATAACGATAATAGCGATAATAACGATATCAACAATAATAATAATAACAATAATAATTAAAATAACGATAATAACGATAAAAATAACGAAATTAACAATAACGATAATAACGATAATAACGATAGTAATAATAATATCGATAATTTCGATAATATAGAAATTAATAGTGTTAATATTAAAATAATAACGATAATAACGATTCTATCGATAATAATAATAACAATAATAACGTTAATAAAGGTAACAATAATAACGATAATAATGAAAATACCGATAATAATAATAACGATATTAACGATACTAATAATAACAATAAAAACGATATTAACGAAAGTAACGAATGAAATAATAATTATAATACAATAATGACCTTAATAACGATAATAACGACTATAATGATAATAACGATAGTAGTAATAACAATAATAACGATAATAACAATAATTTTATAAATAATAATAACGATAACAACGATAATAATAATAACAATAAAAACAGTAATAACTATAATAACGATAATAATAATAACAGTAATTATGTTATTAACTATAATAACGATAATAATAATTACAGAAATAACGATAATAACGATAATAATGATTATAAAGGTATTTACGTTAACAGAAATAACGATAATAACGATAATAACCATGATAATAATAACAATTTTAACGACATTGAGGATAATAATAATAACATTAATAACAATTATAATAGTATAAACTCTAATAACTTTAATTATAATTACTAAAATAACGGTAATAACGACAATAATATTTATAATGATAACGATAATAATGATAATATCGATAATAATAATAATAATATTAAAATAGTAACGTTAATAAGTATCGTAAAGATAATAATAATATTAATAATAACAATAATAACGATGATGACCTTAAAAACGATGATAATAATAATTACAATAGCGATAATAACGATAATAATAATAATAATAACGATAATATTGATATTATCTATAATTATAAACATAATATTATTAATAGCAATCATAATAACGAAAACAATAATAACGATAACAACTAATTAACGATAACAATCAACACATTAATGACATTAACAACGATAATAATGAAAATAACGATAATAACAATAAAGGTATTAATGATAATCATTATAACAATAATAACGATAATAACGAAAATAACGATTTTAATAATATTTATAATAGAATAATGACGGTAATAACGATAATAGAGATAATAATGATAACAATAATAACGTTAATAACGATAATAACGCAAATAATAATGATAATGGTAACAATAATAAAGGTAAAAACGATAAAACGATAATAGTAATAATAACAATAATAACGATAATAACTGCTATAGCAATAATAAAAATAATACCAATAATCACGATAATAACGATAACAACTGTAATAACGAAAATAACGCTAATAATAATAATAATAGTAACAGTAATAACTTTAAAAACGATAACAATAATAACGATGATAAAGTTAATAAAGATAATAACGATATTATTAATTACAATAATAACGATAATAACGATAATACGATATTATTAATTACAATATTTACGATAATAACGATACTAACGATAATAATGACAATAATAATAATAATAATAAAAAAATAATGATATAAACGATATTAATAATTACAACAATAGCATTAATAACGATAATTACGATGACAAAAATTAGATTAATAACGAGAATAACGATATTAACGATAACAATAATAACATTAATAAGGATAATATGAATAATTATAAAAATAATATTAATGATACCAACGATAATAATGATAACAATAATAACGATAATAACGAAAATATCGATTATAATCATAACATTAATTATAATAATAACGTTAATAATGAAAATACTGATAATAATATTAACTATAATAACGATAATAAAGAAATTAACGATTATAATAATATTTATAATAAAATAATGACGTTAATAACGATAATAATGATAATAATGATGAAAATAATAACGTTAATAACGATAATAACGATAATAACGATAACAATAATAGCGACAAAAACGATAATAACCATAAAAATAATAATAATAATAACGATAATAGCTATATATATAAAAATAATAAAAACAATAATAACGCTAATTACGATAACAATAATAAGGGTAATAACGAAAATAACAATAATAATAATAATAATAAAAACAATAATAAAGGTAAAAATAATAATAAAAATAGAATTACATCGATAATGACAATTATAACGGTAATAATAAAGACAATAATAACGATAATAACGATAATGAAGATAATAATAATAATAACATTAATAAACTTAATATCAATAATTAAAAAATTTTAATAACAATAATAACAATAATTGCAATAAATATAAAAATAATAATAAGAATAATAATGCTAATCGTGATAATAATAATAACGGTAATAACGAAAATTTCGATAATAATAAGAACAATAATAACAATAATATCGGTAATAACGATAATAACGATAATAACGATAATAATAACAACAATAATATCGATAATGACAATATTAATAAATATAATTATAACAATAACAACGATAATAATAATAACAATAATGACGGTAATAACAATAATTATAAAAATAATAATTACAATAACATCGATAATAATAATAATAATTATAACGATAATAACGGTAATAGCGATAATAATAATAAAACTAATAACGATATTAATAATAATTATAAATATAATAATAACAACAATAAAGATAATAATATTAATAACTATAATAACGAGAATAACGATAATAACAATAATAATAATACCAATAATAACAATAATAGCAATACATATAAGAATAATAATAATAATAATAACGCTAATATCGATAACAATAATAAGGATAATAACGATAATAACGATAATATTGATAATAGTAATAACAATAATAACGGAAATTGCAATAATTATAAAAATAATGAGAAGAATAATAAAGTTAATAGCGAAAACAATAATAACGGTAATAACGAAAATATCGATAATAATAATAACAATAATATCTATAAAAGCGTTAATAATAATAATAAAAATAACCGCTATAATAACGATTATATAGATAATAATAATAATATTAATACCAACGATATTTACGATAATAACGATAATAACGATATTAATAATATCAATATTAACGATAATTACGATTATAATAATGACATTAATAACGATAATAACGGTGATAATATTAACATTAATAACAATAACAACGATAATAACGATAAAAACGATAATAACGATTATAACAGTAACAATAATAATTCTATTAAAGTAAATTTATAATAATATTAAAAGAAATATCGGTAATAACGATAATAACGATAATAATATTAATAATAATAATATAACAAGGAATATAACGATTATAACGATAATAATTACAATAACAGTAAAATAATGACAATTACAAAGATTATAGCGATAATAGTAATAATAATAATAATAACAATAATAACGGTAATAACGATAATAAGAATAACACATATAATGATAATTGCGATAATAACAATAATAACGATAACAATAATAAAGATAATAACTGTAACAAGGATATAAAAAGTAATAATGATAATAATAATAATAACGATAATAACGAAGAATATAATGACATTTGTAACGATAATAAAGATAATAATGATAATAATAATAATTACAATAAAATAATAACGATAAAATCGATAATAACGATAATAATATTAGTAGTAATTAATAATAATAACGATAATAACGATAATGACGATAATAACAATAAAGATGATAATAAAAATAACAATAACAAAGATAATAATAATAACAATAATACCAAATATAATAATGAAAACAATAATAACGATAATAGCGATAATAACGATAATGACGATAATAATAACAATAATAACAAATATAATAATGAAAACAATAATAACGATAATAGCGATAATAATAATAATGATATTAACGATAATAAGGATAATAATGATAATTATATTGATACTAATAATCACGATAATAAAGATAATGACGATAATAATAATAATAACTATAATAACGAAATCAACGATAATGAAGATAATGAGAATAATAATAAAAACACTAATCACGATAATAACGATTATATTATCATTTATACTAGTAACAATAATATAATAATAATAATAACAATAATGAAATAATAACGATTTTAAGTAGTATATCGATAATAAAAATAAAAATAAAAACGCTAATAATGATAATAACGATAGTAACGATAAAAATAACAACAATAATATCGATAATGATAATTATAACAATACTTATAACAACTACAACGATAATAATAATAACAAGAATAACGATAATAACAATAATTATAAAAATAATATCGATAACAAAGATAATAATAACAATTATAACGATAATAACGGTAATAACGGTAATAATGGTAATACCGGTAATAATAATAACATTAATAACGATATTAATAATAATTATATATATAATAATAACAATAATAACGATAATAATATATATGACGATAACAATAATAACAATTAAAACGATAATAAACATAATAATAATAATTTTAATAACGGTTACAACAATAATAATATTAATAATAATAACAATAATAACGATAATAACGATAATGACGAAAATAATAATAACGATACAACAATAATAATAATAACTATAATAACAGTAATAACTATAATAACGATTATAAGAATAACATAATAACGTTAATAACTATAATAAGAATAACAGTAATAACGTTAATAACTATAATAACGATATTAATAATTACAGAAATAACTATAATAACGATAATAATGATAATAATATTACTAATGATAATAACGAGAATAACGATATTAATAATGATTACAATATTACGATAATTACGATAATATCGATAATAATAATAATAATAAAAAAATAGAAAATAAAGATAATGAAGATAATAAGGGTAATAATCATAACAATAATAACAAAATTAACAATATTAACGACAAAACTAATAATAATATTATTAACAAAAATAACGATAAGAACGATAATAACGAAATTATAATAAAAATAATGACGATTATAACGATAATAAATATAACAACTATAATTACGATAATAACTATTATAAAAATTATAACGATAACATAAATAATGATAATAACGATAATAACGATTATAGCGATAATAATAATAATACTAATAATCACTATAATAAGGATAACAACGATAACAATAATCATAACTATAATAACGAAAATAACGAAATAATAGTAGCAATAATAACGGTAATAACGATAATAACGATAATGATAATACCTACAGTAACGAAAATAACGATAATAATAATAATAAGAATAACGATAATAACTATAATAACGATAATAATGATAACAGTAATAACGTTAATAACTATAATAACGATATTAATAATTATAAAAATAATAAAAACGATAACAACAATAATAATAATAACAATAATAACGATAATAACGATAATAAATATGATAATAATTTCATCAATAACGAGAATAACGAAAATAACGATAATAGCAATAAATATAGAAATAATAATAACAATAATAACGCTAATGACTATAACACTAAAAAGGAGAATAACGAAAATATCGATAATAATAAAAACAATAATAACAATAATGGCGTCAATAATAATAACAATAATAACCATAATATCGATAATAATGATAAAAACAATTACATAATTAACGATAATAACTATATTAGCGATAATAATAATTACGATATTAACGATAATAACCATAATAACGGTAATAATGATTCAATAATAACGATAATAACGATAGTAATATTACTAGTGGTGTTATTCTTATCGCCATTGTCAGTATTATTGTTATTAATGTTATTATATTATTAATACTATTATCATTATAATAATAAGAACAGTAATTTCGGTAATAACTACAATATCGATATTATTAATTACAGAAATAACGATAATAACGATAATAATAACACTAATGATAATAACGATAAGAATTATATTAATAAAAACAATAACAACGTTAATAATAAGAACAATAATAACGATAATAACGATAATAACGATAATAATAATAACAATAATAACGATAATATCGAAAATAATGATAATAACGATAACAAAAATAACGATAATAACGAAAACAACAATAATGACGAATTTAATTACAACAATAACATTGTAAATAATAATTAGAATAATCATGAAAATAACGATAATAATGTTAATAACGATAATAACGATAACTACGATGATAATAATTGCATTAATAACGAAAATAACGATATTAACGATGATAATAATATCATTAATAACGAGAATAGCGATTTAAACGATAATAACGTTAATAATGAATATAATAATAACAATAATAACGATAATAATATTAATGACGACAATAATAATAACAATAACAATGATAATAATAAAAGTAACGATAATAATTATAATGAGGATAAAAACTGTTATAACGATAATACCGATAGTAATAATTATACTGAAAACGATAATAACAAGAATAGCGATAATAGCAACTATAACCATGATATTAATAACATTGATAAGGATATAAACTATAATTAAAATAATTATAATAACAATAATAACGATAATAACAATAATATGAAAACAATAATAACAATAGTAACGATAATAACGAAAATAACCATAATAATAATAACAATATTAACAATAGTAACGGTAATAACGATAATAACGATTTAATCGATAATAATAATAATAATATAATAACAATAATAGCTATTATAGCGATAATAATTATAAAAATAATAACGATAATAACGACAAAAACGGAAAAAACGTTAATGAAAATAATAACAATAATAGCGACAATAACTGTAATAAATATCATTACAATAATATTAACAACAGTAATAAAGTTACAAACGATAAAAACGATATTAATAATTACAATAGCAACGATAATAACGATAATAACGATAATATTAATAATAATAATAATAAAATAATAATAAAGATAATAATGATAATCAGCATAATAATAATACTAACGATATTAACGTTAATAATAATATTAATAATAACAATAATGAAGATAATAACGGTATTAATAATAACAATTATAAAGATAATAACGATAATAACGAAGATAATTATTACATTAATAACGATTATAACGATAATAATGATAATAATAATAATACTAATAAAATAATAACTATAATAACGACATTAAAAATAATTATTAAAATAAAAATAACTATAATAAAGATAATAACGAAAATAACGATAACAATTGTAACTATAATAACGACAATAACGATAACAACGATAATAATACCAATAATCATAACTATATTAACTATAAAGATGATAATAATAATAACAATAATAAGCATAATAACGATAATAATAAAAAGAATAATAACGATAATAACGATAATGACGATAATAATAACAACGATAAGGACGATAATAACAATAACAATAATATCGATAAAAATGATAATAATTATAACTATAATATAGATAACACCGTTAATAATAATATTAATAATAACGATAATAAACATAATAACTATAATGACGATATCAATAATAACAATAATAACGATAATAACGATAAAAATGATAATAATTATAACTATAATATAGATAACACCGTTAATAATAATATTAATAATAACGATAATAAACATAATAACTATAATGACGATATCAATAATAACAATAATAACGATAATAACGATAGTAACAAAAAAAAACCATAATAATAAAAACAGTAATAACGATAACAAAGACAATTTCGATAATAATAGTAACGATAACAACGATAACAATAATAACAGTAATAACTATAATAACTATTATAATACAGTAACAATAATAACGATAATAAAGATAATTACAATAATAATAATAATAATGACAATAAATACCATAATAACGATATTAATGATTATAACGTTAAAATAATAACAATAAGGACACTAATAACGATAATAACGATTATATTGTTATTATTATGATAATAAACAATAATATTAATGTTACGATAGTTACGATAACAGCGATAAAATAAATAACAATAATGACAATAAGAACGACAACAACGGTAATAAAAATAATAATAACGATAATAACGATATAATCGATAATAATAATAATAACAATAAAACAATAACGATAATAACTATAATAACGATAAGATCGATATTATTGATAATAATATCAACGATAATGTAGATAATTACGTAAATAAGTATAAAAACGAAAATGATAATAACGATAATAATCATAACAATAATAAAGGTAGCAACGATAATAACTATAATGGCGTTATCAATAATAACAATAATAACGATAATAACGATTATGATAAAAACATTAATATCGAATATAACGATAATAACGATAACGAGAATAATAATAAGTATAATAAAAAACCACGATAAAGACTATATTAACGATAATAATAAAAACAATAATAGCGATAATAAAAATAATGATATAACTAATATTTACAATAATAAAGATAATAACGATAATAATAATAATAATTAAAACGAAAAATAGTATAATAACTGTAATAACGATAATAATAATAACCACAATAACAATAAAAACGATAATTACAATAATAATAATAAGAATAATAACGATAATGACGATAACAACGATAATAATAATAAAAATAATAACGTTAACAAATATAAAAATTATAACGACAATAAAGAAAATAACAATAAAAGTAAATACAATAATAACAATAAAACGGTAATAACGATAACAACGGTAATAATAATAACATTAATAAAAATAATAACGATAACAACGATAATAGCGATAATAATAACAACGATAATAACGTAATGAAGATAATAATAATAACCATAACAACGTTAGTAATTATGATAATTAAAAAGATAATAACGATAATAATGTTAATAGCGATAATAAAAATTTTAATAATTACAATAATACCGATAATAATGATAATAACAATGATAATGAATACATTAATAACGAGAAAAACGATAATAACGATAATAACATAAATAATGCTAATAACGAAAACAATAATAAAGATAATAACGATGATAACGGTAATAATAATTACAATAATAATGATGATAACGATAATATCGATAAAACAATTATAGTAATAAAATAATTCCGATAATAACGAATATAACATTAACAAAAATAATGATAATAACGATAATAACGACAATAACGAAAATAATAAGAAAAATAATTATAATAACAATTATATCGATTATAGTTATAATAATATTGACTATAATAACCATAATATAAATAATGATAATAATAATAATAGTAAAATGAAAACGATTATAAAGATTATGACGATAATAATAATAACAATAATAACGAATAATAAAGTTTATAACGATATTGATGATAATAACGACAATAATAATAATAATAATAATAATAATAATAATAATAATAATAATAATAATAAAATAATAACGACAATAACGATAATAACGATAATAATAATAACAATAAAAACGATAAAAACGATAATAACTGTAACAACGTTAATAATAATAACGACAATAACAATAAAAACGATCATAACGATAATATCGATAATCACGATAATAATAATAATGATAGTAACGATAACAAAAATAATCATAATAACAAAAATAACAGTAGTATGGATAATAACGAAATTAATAATAACAATAACAACGACAATAACGAAAATAATGGTAACAAAAATAATAATAATAATAAAATATTAACGATAATAACGATAATAACGATAATAATAATAATAACAATAATGATGTTAGTAACAGTAATGATTATTATCGTTAAAATATTAACGATAATAATAATAACAATAAAACAGACAATAATGATAAAAACTATTATGACGATATCAATTATAACAATAATATCGATAATAACTATAATGACGATTACAATAATAACATTAATAACGATAATAACGATAATAATAATAATAATAATTATAATGACGTTAATAACAACATTAATAATAATAATAATAAAGATAATAACGATATTAACGATGATAATAAGGACATTAATTACGTTAATAAGGTTAATAAATATTGTTAATAATAATTTTAGTAAAATAATTATGATAAAAAGGACAATAACGATAATAATAATAACACTGATAACGATGAAAACGGTACTAATGATAATGATAATAATAACTATATTAACGAAAATAACGACAATAACGATAATAAGGATAACTATAATACCGATAGTAACGAAAAAACAATAACATAAAGAACATTAATAATACTAATAATGTTAATAACAATGAAAACGATAATAATAATAACTATAATTACGGTAATAACCATAATAATAATAATAATAATAGCAATAATAGCAATGATATCGGTATGCAATGATAACAGTAATAATAATAATAAATTAATATCGATAATAACGATTATAAGGATAATAATAAGAACAATAATATTGATCCATACGATAATAATAACAATGAAACGATAATAACTATAATAACGGGAAATATAATAAATATAATAAGGATAATAATGATAATAATAAAATTAATAATAACTGCAATAACGATAACATCCATATTAATAATAATAGTAATAAAATAATAACGAAAATAACGATTATAACGATAATAATAATAGCCATAATAACGATAATAACGGTAATAATAAAAATAACAATAATAGTGATAATAAGGTTAATAACGATAATAATTATAACAACAATAGTAACGATAATAACAATAATAAAAATAATAATGATGATAATATTAATAATGATAATAACGATAATAATAATAATAATTATAATAATAATAATAATAATAATAACATTAATAACGAAAATAACAAAAATATCTATAATAATAATAATAACAATAACAACGATAATAACGATAAAAACGTTAATAATGAAAATAACGATAATAATGATAACAACAATAGCGATATCAAAAATAATTATAGAAATATTAATAACAATAGTAACGATAATATCGATAATAACGATAACAATAATGTAACTATAACATAAACTAACTATAACAATATAAAATAACTATAACAATAATAACAATAATAACGATAATAACAATAATTATAAAAATAATAATAACAATATTAACGATAATCTCGATAATATCGGTATTAACGACAACAATAATAACGATATTAACTATAATAACGATAATAAAGATAACAATAATAACGATAATAAGGATAATAACGATAATAACGATGATATTAATAACATTAATAACGATAATAACGATGATAATAATAATATTAATAACGTTAATATCGATAATAAAGTAATATCGATGATAATAATTACAGTAATATCGAAAATAACGATAATGGCAATATTAATAAATGAAATAGTATATTTTATAACGATAATAACGATAATAGCGATATCAGCGATGATAATTATAACATCAATATCAATAATGACGGTAATACCTATAATAACGATAATAAAAACAAATGCAAAATCTATAATAAAGAAAATTATAATAATAAAAATAACCATAGTAACGATAGTATCAATAATAATAAAAATAGTAATAGAATAATCACTATAATAACGATTTTAATGATAATAATAATAACAATAATAACGATAATAACGACAATTACGATATTAATAATAACAACAATAAGTATAATAACGATAATAACGATAAAAATAATGACATTACTAACGATAATAACGATAATATCGATAATATCGATAATATCGATAATAATAATAATAATAATAATAAAATAATAACGATAATAACTTTTGTAAGAATAATATTAATAACAATAAGAAGGATAATAACGATAATAACGTTATTAATAATTTCAATATTAATGACGATAACGATATTAACGATGATAAAAATCACATTAAAAACGAGATAAACGATAATAACAGTAATACCGTAAATAACAATAATGACGAAATGAATAATAACGATAATAACGATAATAACGATAATAAAGATAACAACGATAATAATAATAAGAATAATAATAGTAAGAATAATAACGATTATAACTATTACAATAATAACGATAATAACGTAAATAACGATATCAATAATAATAATAATAAAAATAAAATAATAAAGATATTAACGATAATAATAATGACAATAATAACAATAATAACGATAACATATATAATAATATATAACAAGAGTAAGAATAATAACGATAATAACGAGAATAATAATAACAATAATAACGATAGCAACGAAAATAACGATAATAACGATTTCATCGATGAGAATAATAATATTAATAACGATTATGAAAATAATAACGTCAATAACGGTAATAATAACAATAATAATAACGATTATAATGGTTATAACCATAATTACGATATTAAAAATAATTATAGTAACGAGAATAACATCAATAATGTAACAATAACAATAATAATGAAAAACGATAATATCGATAAAAACGATTATAACGATAACAATAATAACAACATTAAAGACAATAAAGGTAACAATAATAACAGCAATTAAACGATAATATCGATAATAATAATAATAATAATAAGAATAAGGGCGATAATAACGATAATAACGATCATAGTAATAAAAACAATAATATCGAAAAAAACGATAATAATATTATTAATAGTAAAATGAGAACGATTATAATGCTTATAACGATAATATTAATAACAATAATAACAATAATAACTATAATAACTATAATAACGAAAAAACGATAATAATAATAATAATAACAATAATAGCTGTAATAACTACAATAAGGATAATAGTAATAATCACAATAATAACGATAATAACGATAACCATAATAACTATAATAACGATAATAACGATAAAGACGTTACTAATAATAACGATGACAACGATAATAATAATAAAAATAATAACGATATTTACGATAATAACGATATTAATAAAAACTTTAATAACGATAATAACGATAATGATAATAATAATAACCATAATAACGATAAGATCGATAATAATAATTCTAATAATCAAATAATAACCATAATAACGATTATAACAGTAATATATTTAACAATAATAACGATGATAACGATAATATCGATAATTATGATGACAATAGTAATGATAATAACGATAATGACAATAATAATAATAACGATATCAACGACAATAATAATAAAAATAGTAACGATAATAATAATAACAATAGTAACGATAATAAAGATAATATCGATAATAAAAATAAGAGCAATATCGATATTAACGATAATGACGATAATAATAATAAAAATAATCAAGAAAATATACATAATAAAGATAATAACGATTATAAGGATAATAATAATATTAATGATTATAACGATAATAGAAATATTAATAATAACAATAATAACGTTAATAATGTAATAACGATGATAAAAATTACATTTCAAACGATAAAAACGATAATAATATTAACAATAATAAAGACCATAATGATAATGACTATAATGACGATATCAATAATAAGAATAATATCGATAATAACGATAATAACGGTTTCTAATAAATACATTAGAAACGATAATAACGATAATAATAATAATAATAACAATAAAGACGAAAAAATGATATTAATAATAACAATAAAATAGATAATAACGATAATAACGATGATAATATTGACATAAATTACAAAAATAACGATAATAACTAGAATTATAATAATTATAAAAAAATATTTATGATAAAAACTATAATAACGATATCAATAATAACACTAATAACGAAAAAATCAATAATAACGATAATGAGAATAATAACTATAATAACGAAGTTGACGATAATAACGATAATAACGATAACAATAATATCGATAATAACAAATAAATAATAATATTAATAACATTAATAATAATAATAATGGTAATAATGATAAAAATAAAAATAATATTAACAATAATAACGGTAATAACGATAATAATAATAATAATAATTAAGATAATAGCACATAATATCGATAATAATAATAATAATAAGAATAAAATATTAACAATAATAACGATTATAACGATAATAACGTAATAACGATAATAACGAAAATAGTTTTAATAATAATAACAATAATATCAATAATAACGGTAATAACGATAATAACGATAATAATAATAACTACAATAGCGATAATAAAGATAATAATAATAGTATTAATACCATAATAACGATAGTATCGATAATAATAATAATAATAATAGAATAATAACGATAACTATTTTAACGATAATAATAATAACAATAATAACGATAATAACGATAATATCGATAATAATAATAATAATAGAATGATAAGGATAATAACAATAATAACGATATTAACATAATAACGATAATTACGATAATAATAATAATAATGATAGTAACGATAATAGTAATAATAATATTAACACTAATAATAACGATAATAACGATAATATCATTAATAACGGTAACAATGTTATTAATAATTTCAATAAAAATGATGATATCGATATTGAATACGATAGTAATTTCATTAATATCGTGTATGACCATAATAAAGATAATAACGTAAATAGCGATAATAACGAAAACAATAATAACGGTGATAACGATAATAAAGAGATCAATAGTAATGATATTACAATAATAATTATAAAAACTATAATAACGATAATAAAATTAACAGAAATAAATATTATAACGACAATAACTATAATGACGATTTCAATAATAATAATAATAACGACAATAACAATAATAACAGTAATAACGATATTAACGATGATAATAATAACATTAATAACGATAATAACGGTAATAACGATTAGAGTAATTTCACTAATAGCGAGAATAACGATAATAACGATAAAAATGAAAACAATAATAACAATAATAACGGTAATAATAACGATGACGATAATAAAGATATTAAAGATAAAAGTAATAACGATATTACTAATGACAATAATTACAATAATTACGGTAATAATGATTATAACGATAATATTAATAACAATAATTACGATAATAACGATAATAACGATAATAATAATATTAATAACAATAGTAACGATAATAAAGGTAATAACGGTTATAATTATAATAACAATAATTCCGATAATAACGGTATTGAAAAAAATTACAATTTACAAAAAAAACATTCGTAACAATAATGGCTATAATAACTATCACTTCGATTATATTAATAGAAAAAATAATAACGATTATAACGATAATAACGATAGTAATAATAATAATAATAACAATAATGACAAAAAAACGATAATAACGATATAAATAGAACAACATTATTAACGATATTAACGATAATAATAATAAAAACGATAATAATAATAATAACGATAATAACGAAAGTAACGATAATATTAATAATAACAATAATAACGGTAATATTATTAAAACGATAAAAACAACAATGAAAATAACAATAACAATAAAACGATAAGGTCGTTCATAACGGTTATAATAATAATAACAATAATATCGATAATAACGATAAGGACGATAATAATAATATAATAAACAAGGATAACGATATTAAAGACAATAACAAATAAAAACGATAATTATAATAATAACGATAATTACTAAAATAACGATAATATTAATAATAACTATAATAACAATAATAATGATAATAACGATAAGAACAATAAAAATAATAATAACGATAATAACGATAATAACGATCATAATGGTTATAATAATAATAATAACAATAAAATCGATAATAATAACAGGAATAATAACTGTTGTAGCGATAATAACTATAATAATAATAATAATAATAATAATGCCAATAATAACGATAATAATGATAATAACGATAATAACAACAATAAAAGCAATAATAACTGTAAAAGCGATAATAACGATAATAACGGTATTAAATAGATTAGCATTAATAACAACAATAAAAGCAATAATAACTATAAAATCAATAATAACGATAATAACGGTATTAAATATAATACCATTAATAACGATAATAACAATAATATTAACAAAAACGGTAATTATGATAATAACAATAAGAACAATACTAACAACAAAAACGATAATATTAATAATAACTATTATAACGATAAAATTGATAATAATATTAATATCAATAATAACGATAAAAACGATAATAACGATAATAATAACAATAATATCAATAATAACAATAATAAAGATAATAACGGTTATAATTATAATAACAATAATACCGATAATAAAGATAATGACAAAAATTACAATAACATTAATAACAATAATAGAGATAATAACAATCATTATGGTTATCATAATAATAACAATAATAACGGGTATAACGATAATAACTATAATTACGATAATAATGATAATATCTATAAGAACAACAATGAAAATAATAATAACAATAAAACGGTAATAACTACAATAACGATAATAAAGATAATAACGATAAAAAAGAAAATAAGATAATAATAATAATAACAATAATGACGATAATAATGATAATAAAGATAATAATACCAATAAAAGTAATAATAAGAATCATAATGTTTATAATAATATTAACAAAAATAACGATAAAAACAATAATAACGATAATAACGTTAATAAAAATTATAGAGTTAATAATAATTATAACGAAAATAATGATAATAACGATAATAACTTAAATAACAATACTATGGATATTAACGATTATAACGATAAGAAATATAATATCAAAAATAACGATAATAACGATAATAACAATAAAAACAGTAATAATAATAATAACGATAATATCGAATATAACGATAATAATAATAATATTAATAATAATATAGGTAATAAATATAATAACGATAAAATTAATAATAATAACAATAATAAACATAATAACGATAATTACGATAATATAAATAGCAATAGTAACGATAATAACGATAATAACGGTAATAATTATAATAACAATAACAATGATAATAACGTTAATAACTATATAAACGATAATAATATTAATAACGAAAATTTCGATAATATCGATAATAAAAATAATAATAGTAATAATAATAATAAAAATAACGATATTAAAGGAAATAGATATAATAAATCTAATAACAATATTAACAATAAAAACAATGAAATATTAATAATAATAATAACGATAATAACGAAAATAACGATATTAATGATAATAACGATCATAACGGTTATAATAATAATAAAAATAATAACGTTAATAATCGATAATAACGATAATAATAATAATAATAATAACGATATTAACAATAGTAACAATAAAAGACTTAATAATAATTATAACGATGAAAACGAAAATAACGATAATAATATGAATAACAAGAATAACGATAATAAAAATAATAACGATATTATTACTAATCAATATAATATTAACAATAATAACGATAATAACATTAATTACGATAATAATAATAACAACATTAACGATAATAACGATAATAATATTAAATACAATAATAACGATAATAATAATATTATCAATATCAGCAACAACAAAAATAATAATAACAATATTAACAATAATAACGATCATTACAGTTATAATAATAATAACAATAATAACGATAATAACCATAAAAGCAATATTAATATTATTATAACATTAATAAGGATAAAATTGATAATAACGATCAGAACAACAATAAAAATAATAATAAGGATAATAAAGATGATAACTATCAAAACGGTTATAATAATAATAACAATATTAACGGTTATAACGATAACAACGATAAGAATAATAATAATAATAACAATAATGACAAAAATAACGATATTAACAATAATAAATATAATTACATTCAAACGATATTAACGATAATAGCAATAAAAACAATAATAATAATAATAACGATAAAACGTAAATAACGATAAAGTAATAATAACATCAATAACGACAATAATGGTAATAACGATAATAAAAAGAATAAAAAAAATAATAACGATAATAACGATAATAATGTTCAAAATTGTTGTATAAATAAAAATAATTACAATAAAAACGATAATAATAATAACGATAATAACGATAATAACAATAAAAAAGTTAATAATAATAATAACGGAAGAAACTAAAATGAATACAATAAGAATAATAACGATATTAACGTTAATACCAAAAAAAGCGATAATAATAGTAATAACGATCATAACGGTTATAATAATAATGACAATAATTAAGATAATAGAGATAATAACGATAACTATAATAACAATAATAACGATAATAACGATATTAACGATAATGATAAGAATAATAACAATAACAACAAAAATAACGATAATGAAGATAATAACGATAATAATAATTACAACAATAACGATAATAACAATAATCACGATAATAAAGATAAAAATAATAACAATTATAACGATAATAACGATAATAATGGTTATAATAATAACAATATTAATAATAAAAACGATAATAATAATAACAATAATAACGATAATAACCGTCATAACGGTTATAGTAATAGTAACAATAATTAAGATAGTAACAATAATGACGGTAATAATATTAAAAATAATAACGATAATAACGATAATAATAAAATTACCAACAATAATAACGATAATAACGATATTAAAGATAATAATGTTAATAATAATAACAATAATAACAAAAATAACGATAATAAAGATAATAATAACAATAATAACAATAATAACGATAATATCATTAATAACAATAATAACGATAAAAACGATAATAACGGTATTACATCATAATATAACGGTATTATAGTATAATATAATAATAATAATAACGATAATTACGATAATAACAATATAGCAGATAATAATAATAATATCGAAAAAAACGATAAAAATAGTAATAATAAGAAAAATAATAACAAGAATAGCGACAATAACGATAATAACGATAATAATAATAACAACAATAATGATAACAACGATAATCAAGATAAAACGGATAATAATAATAACATTAATGTTGATAATGACGATAATAATATTAATAACAATAATAACGATAAAAACGATAATAACGGTAATAACAATATTAACAACAAGAAAGGTAATAATAATAATAAGGATAATAACGATAATAACAAAACTAATGATAATATCAATAAGAACGATAACAAAATCTCTATTATCGATAATAACGATAATAGAGATAATAACGGTTATAATAATAATAACAATAATACCTATAATAATGATAATAAAGAAAATTACAGTAATATTAATAATGTTTAGAAAGATAATAACGATAATAATAATAACAGTAATAATGATAATAAGGGTAATAACGATAATAATAATAATAACTATAATAACGATAATTAGTATAATAACAGTAATGATAATAATTATAATCATATCAATAATTATGATAAAAACGGTTATAATGATAAAAACGATACTAACTATAATAAATGTATTAACGATAATAATAATAAAAAAATAACGATATTGACGATATTAACAATAATATCAATACTAATAATAATAACAATAATAACTATAATAATGATAATAACGATAATAACGATAATAATAATAATAAAATTGTTGATGTTTATGACAATAATTATGGTAATAATAATTAGATTTAAAACAATAATAACAATAACAACGATAAAAATAATAACAATAATAACGATAATAATATTAATAGCAATAATAACGATAATAACGATAGTAACGATAACAATAAGATAATAATAACGATAATAACCATAATAACTTTAATAACGATAATTATAATAACAATAACAACGATAATAACAATTATAACAATAAAAACGATAATAATAATAATATCGATAATAACGATAATGACAATAATATTAATAACAATAAGAACGATAATATCGATAATAGCTATAAAAACAGTAATATCGAAGATAACAATAATAATAACGATATTTCTAATAATAATCAATATTAATAATAACCATATAATCGATTATAAGGTTAATAAAGAAAATAATAACGGTAATAATACTAATAACGATTGTAACGAGTATAACTATCTTAAGGATAAAAAACGATAATATCAATAATAACGATAATAACGATGATAATAATAATAACGGTGATAACTATAATAAGGATTATAACGACGATAACGGTAACATCGATAGTAACGATAATAACAATAACAATAGCGATAATATCAACAGTAACGTTAATACTAATAATAATGATAATAATAATAATAACGTTAATAACAATAAATTTATAATATCGATATTAACTGTAATAATAATGATACTAATAATAGTAATAATAGTAATAATTATCGTATCGATAATATCGATAGCGGTATTTATAACGTTAATAACGATAATATCGATTATAACGATTATAACGGAAATAACAAGAATAACGATAAGTGCGATAATAAAGTATATAACGATAATAATATTAATAATATCAATTATAATTATATTACTAATATTAACGATAATAATCATAATAACAACAATATAGTTCATAAATATAGTCAATAATAATAAAAATAACGAATAAAAACGTTAATAACAATTGTAACGTATTAGTGATAATATTAAGGATAATATTATTATTAATAATAATAGCGATGATAAAGATGAAAATAATTATAACGATAATAAATATAGTAAAGATAATTTCAATTATAATAATATCGATAAAAACGATAATATGGATTATTTTAATAAAAACGATAATAAGGATAATAACAATAATAACGAATATAACACTTAAAACGGTAATAACGAAAATAATGATAATAAATATTTTAATAATAATTATAATAATAATATTATTATTTATAATATTAATAATAACGATAAAACAGTAATAATAAAAATCATGATAATTGCGATAATATCTATATTAATAATTATTATATTAATAATAGTAATAGTAATAATAATAACGATACAAACTGTCAAAATGGAAATAACGATAACTGCAATAATAACGTTAATAACTATAATAACGATAGTAACGATAATATCAATAATAACGATAATAACGATAGTAATGGTAATAAAGTTAATAAGGATAATATGAACGATAATAATAACGATAATAATAATATTATTAATGATTATAATAATAACGATAATAACGATAATAATTACAATAACAATAATAGTGACAACAATGATAATAACTTTATTAACGATAATAATAACAATAATAATAATAATTATAACGATTATAAAGGTTATAACTATGTTAAGGATAATAACTATCATATCAATAAATACGATAATAACTATTAGAATAATAATATTAATATTTCTCCTTTTTTTTCTTTTTTTTTGATGGTATGAGAATGCCGATCTTTACGCAATATCGCACGACCCCTCCAACTAGAGGAACACTTCACCATTTGGGTCCCCCATTAATGTCCTGGAATGTCTGGCTCGCCGTTGAAATAGGCACTACCGACTAAACTTATATCCATCCTAATGGCATAGTGAAACCATCCCGGCACCGCTATGGGCCATTACTTCGAAATGGCGCTACTACTTGAGGTCGCTTTACGGGATTCTCCATTCGGCTCCATGGGACAGGAGACTCGTGCAAAAGTAGGGTCACGTCTATTGGCCGCCCATCTCCTTTTTTCTGCATAAGATGGCCCTGAATTACCTTGTTTCATTCCTACTGACCTCGGAGCAATTCCTTGCCTACGTAGTCTGGCGAGATGTCTCCGAGGTCCTGCTTCAATGCAGTTGATCGGCGTTCTACCGGGTACACCTGAAAAACGTGTGGTGGGCGTCGTCATTGGTCGACCCCCCATAGGGGCAGTTGCTGTCTCATACCTTCCTCATTTTTGCTAGGTAGGAGCAGAATAGGACATACCCTGACAAGAATTGGGTGAGGTAGAAGTCGACTTCTCCCGCCTCCCGGTTTAGTCAGTTGTCTAATTGACTGATGAAACGGGCAATCCATCTGCCCCTAGGTTCTTGTTCTCATCTGCATTGCCAGGCCTCGATGCTGCGATCCTTGATGCCTCCACCTTCCCCAGAACGGGCTTCTGCTGGTGGACGAATTGTCTCTCTTTGGCTAGTAGATCGATCGTGATTACCCCCGCGATCATTAACACCGCGGGCACCGAGACCGTGCGGTAGGAACACGCGATTCAGAGAGCGCTTCTCATCTGTACCACGGCTATGCGCTTGCGATCTTTCTCGTGTCGCAGCGCCTCGGTCCAGACTTCCTCGCCACACAGCATCACTGCTTCGGCGGCGCACATCAGTAGTCGCCTCATGCACGGTCGTGGACCGTTGACGTTTGCCATGAGTGTGCCAAGCGAGGCTACTACTTTTCCGCCTTATTGGCTCCCCTAATTATATGCTCTACGAAATTCAGCTAGCTTTCAAGCATTACGCCTAGATATTTTACCGCTGACTTGGTCTGGACCATCGGGTCTCCTATCGTGAAGGTGCGCAAGGTGTTGTTACGCTTCTTCGTAAGTAGCTTCGTGGTTGAGCAGCAGCTATGCGTCCTCCGTTTCTATTGCGTTTATGATAACTGCAATGACATCTGCGAACCCCACCATGAAAGATCCCTCAGGGACTGCCATACGTAAGATACCATCATAGAAAATATTCCAAACATCCGGTCCCAGTATGGAGTCCTTGGCTGCACCCGATGTCCATCCCAATCTTTTCGGAACATCGCCTCTATTGAATTCTAGGAAGCGCTCGTTCAGGTAGTCCCCGAGTATTCGGAGTAGATTCTCCGGGAGTAGGTACTACTGCAATTACATTCGAGCGCTTCACTCGCCAAGTCCCACCTGATGAAGTTGAAGGCATTTCGCACGTCTAAGGTATTCAGCAGATACAAATGGCGAGATAAATTATTTCGGCGCTCTGTCATATTAGCGGCCGTGACAACTTACTGGACTGCGTGTATAGTGGAGAGGCCAGATCGAAATCCTTACTGACGGACAGCGCGTGGACAGTCCTCTGCCCACACGGCAGGTGTGACCTAAACAGTTTCTCCAGGACTTTGTCAGTCGTGTCGAGCATATATAAAGGCATGTTTGACGAAACGACATCTGCTGGGTCCTTGCCCTTATTTATGAGTACACATCTCGTTTTCTTCCACGGGGCGGGAAAAATGCTCTCCCTGAGGCACATGTTATACATGTTAAGCAAGAGCTGACTCTGCGCGATAGCTTTCATTATTTCCGCTGGAAAGCCGTCTGGTCCTGGAGCTTTCCTGTTCCGCATAGAAGACGCGGCCCTGAGGAGCTCTCCCACCGTAAACTGTGGCGCTTCTGGGCTGCCATTCGCAGACGGGCCAAACTATTAATTCGGCTGTGAGGGGAATAGGGTATCAACTATGTTCTCCAACGTCCTCGCGTCCTGAGAGATTCCTTGCTTGTGTGTCCCCAGCTTGCGAGTGACGATCTGATATCTAAATTCCCACCGATTCTGGTCGATATCCATGCACAGCTCCTTCCAGCACCGTCGTTGAATGGCTTTGAAGATCCTCTTCAGTAACATGTTGGCCGCTTTATACTCTACGCTCAAGTGAGCAGCGTCGAGTTCGCGGCTCTACGTTCGTTGTGCTAACCGGCGAAGCCTTATGTTCTTCTTGCGAAGAACTGTGATCTCGTTCGTCCAACAGTATGCAGGACGCCGCTGCCGGTTCGTGTTATTTCCTACTATCGCGCAAGCCTTTTGGATGAGTAGCATAGTTGCTGCAGTAATCCTCCTGGATTGCGCATGTGGCGATAGACTCGCGGAAGCAATTTGAAGGGAACTCCATCCTTCATTTAAGACCGAAGACAGCCTCTCTCGATCCATTTTTGCAATGATCTACCGGGGGGTCTTACTGGAGTTGTCACGGCTGGCCTCCTATCTTGTACATCGAAGAGGATGTACTGATGGTCGCTCCCGGTTTAATCCTCAATTACCCGCCAGCCTGCGACTCTTGCCACAAGTTGTTCGTTGGCTAGAGAGACGTCCAGGATCGTCTGTAGCCAGGTCTTCAACAAGGTTGACGTCGAGCCTGTGTTGAGTACTTATAGCTGTAGTCTCGACACCAACTCCATGATTCACCTTCCTCTGGAGTCCTGCCTGGGCTCCTCCCATTCGAGAGCTTTGGCGTTGAGGTCACCTGCCACGATGAGATCCCCTTGCCTTTCCCTCAGTGCGACTTTTAGATCGTCTAATTTAGTCTGGAAGTCGTCTATCCGGTCGTTCCTGGTGAGGTATACGCTCACATATGTCGCCGATTTATGTCTCACCCAAACGTAACCGCGTCCGGATCCTTGATGCGACACATGAATTTGTCGGGGATCTGGGATCCAGATGGCCGCGGTACCCAATTCGTCGGCGTACCATCCAGCTCCTATTATATTCTGGTACTGTTCGCTGATCAGAACATCATCCCCTTATTTCTCAGAGCAAATCTGGGTTAGGAGGTGGGACAGAGTTGGGTTAGGTGATGGAATAAGAGTGAAAATGATTACGATATTAATAATAATAATAATACTATAGAGAATAATAATAATTACGATATCAAAGATAGTAACAATGATAACGATATTAATAACGATTATTATAATAGTAACGATAACAGTAAAAGTAATAACAATATTATTAATTATAATAATAATACTGATAATGAAAAAAAATAAGGATATAAACGTATATAACGATAATAACGACAATAATAACGACAATGATAATAGTAACGAAAATAACGGTAGCAATGATAAAAATTACGATAATAACGATTATAACGATTATAACGTTAATAACGATAATAATAACGATAGTAAGGATAACGATAAAAACATTAATAAAGTTGATAATTACGATAATAGTAGTAGTAACAATAACAGCGACAATAATAACGATAATAATAGTAATATAGTTAATAACTCTGGATTGAAACGATATATATATTCTTGCAGTACATGAAACTAGATTTTTGGATAAAAATGTGACAGAATCTAAAGAATATAAAATCTTTAAAGGTATGCATGCGATTAAAATTATGATGTGATTGCCAAACTTGGGAACATACTTATATATCTGTAAATGAGTATTAAACTTTGTAACAGAATTCATATCCTGCTCAGAAAGGATGTCTCTTTAGACGATGAAATGCAAAAGTAAATTATACATTTTTATTAATTGTCATGCACCAATAAATAAAGACAACAAGAAGAACCCAAATAAAGTAGAGGAATTCTGGGACATCCTGGACGATGAAATGTCTAAAATTCCAAAGTCAAGTGATATTACTTGGATATTTCAATGCCCAAATAGGAAGGGAGAGAATTCAAAGAACAATAGTGGGAGAATATGCTGCACACCAAAGAATAAATAGAAATGGGATGAGATTGATTACTATTTGTAAAATCTTTCAATTGAAGGTAATATTGACTTTCTTCAGGAAATTGCCAAGAAGAGCTAAAACATGTATTTCTCCAAATCCATGTTTCCAAGGTGAATTTCAAATAGATCATGTAGCTATATCCAAAGAAACATGACGGAAATTATGTGTGTCAAGGTAGTAAGAAGGTGAGAATTTGAATCTGATTACTTTTTGTCTAAAATCAAAATCAAATTCTTACCCAACAGAAATCAAAGAAGAGGGGAAATAATAAATAAGTACAATACAAATAGACTCCAAATTACACAAGAAACTTTGGAAACATTTCAGGAAGAAATAAAAGTAACTCATCATGGGAAGTGGCAAGATTTATTAAAAGAAATAACGAACGCAGCCCAGAAAATATTTGAACTTGCCAAGCATAGAAAAAAACCTTGGTGGTACTAAATATGTGAAAATGCATTACAGGATAGAATAAAACAATGGAAAAAGTGGAAATACTCGGGGAAGACTGAACACCATGATCTATTCAAACAACGAAAGAGAGACGCTGCTAGAATAATAAGGGGAGTTAAAAAATCTTTCGAAAAATCACATCTTATCGACATGCAAAACAACTTTTTTAAAAATAATTCATGAAATTTCAATCAGACATTTAAGACTCAATTAAAGGGGTATCAAGCGTCTAGCATATGCTTCAAAGATGAAATTGGTAAATATGGCCTAAGCATTGCGGAATACTGTGAAATTATTGCGAAACACTTTGACCAACTTTTAAACTGCCCTAAACCAAAACATGAATTTGAATTCTCTGAAACAACTGAAAATCTGGTAGAAGATATACCACCCAAAGGTGAAGAAATTAAGGAAGCAATTAACAATCTAAAAAATAATAATGCTAGTGAAGAAGACTCTATAATTGCTAAACTTTTGAAATGGTCTCAATCAAAAGTCATTGAAGAAATGCAGTTAATCTTTGAAGATATTTGGAGAACCGAGAGGTTTCCAGAAGAGAGGAAAGTAACTCTAATTCATCCATTACATAAAAAGGGGACAGACAGAATGAAGATAACTATAGAGGCATTTCTCTTCTGCAAACTGCATACAAGGTGATCTCAAAAATATTGCTGAATAGAATATAATCAACACTTGACAAGCAACGGGGAGAGTAACAAGCTGGATTTCGAAAAGATAGATCTTCTTCAGAACAAACTTTTAACTAACAATTCATAATTCGCCGCAGGATACTGAATTCAAAAGACATAGTAATAACTTTTATAGATTTTTAAAAGGCATTTGACTCGGTTGGTAAAGAAAACATAGATAAAATAATACGTTAATAATAAATTGGCCAACTTAATACGTGAAACACTAACTGACACGATATCAAAAGTAAAATTTATGGATGAGATATCTATACCTATTGAGGGAAATATAGGTGTAAGGCAAGATGATGATTAATCACCACTTCTATTCAAATGAGTTCTAGGAAAAATTGTCAGAATTTGGAAGGTAAAACTAAAAGAACAAAACGTTTCGCCAGTTAATTTGGGAAGAAAGAACTAAGGCATTGAAATAAGTTGCCTAGAATTTGCAGACGATTTTGCTATAATGTCAGACAACCTAAAAAGTGCAACAACACAAATCAATCTCTTGGAAGAAATAGCTGACAAAGGAGGTTTGAAATGCTTAGTACTAAATTATAGATTAGATAAACTAGATGTACCAGAAAGGAGAATCATGAGGATAATTTTAGGTCCAGTGAAAACAACAAAAGTATGGAAATTAATATCTAATACTGAAATATACAGGAACATAGATGGCATAACTGAAAGGATAAGGAAATGAAGACTGCAATTTTTGGCCATATATTCAGAATGGATGAATACAAATTAAAAGAAGGACACTAGTGTACCTTTGGGAGAAAAAGGCAACAACAAGTCGGATCAAGAGGTAAAGAAAGATCTAGAAAGATATAATATAATTGAGGAAGAAACTATAGACACAGAGATTCTTAGAAAGAGGGTAATAAGAATGGAAGAATTCCAAGGTAGATTGGTGGAGAAACCTGGTGCAATGTGGTCTGAGAACAGAAAAAGAGCACAGTGGTTAGATGAAGGAATATTGGAGGGAACGAAAAAGAAAACAGCTAAGTATGAAGATTTGAAATTGGTATAGGGTCCCCAGCAGGCCTCATCGAAAAAATAAGAATAGAAATATAATAAAAGTAATAACGATAATAACGACCATAATAATATTAACAATAATAACGATAACAAAAATAATAACGATTATAACGATAATAACGATATTAACGATAATAACGATAATAACGATAAAAACGATAATTACAATAGTAACGATAATAATAACAATGATAATAATAATAAGAATGATAATAATGATAATAACGATAATAAAGACAATAATGTTAATAACGATAATAATAATTGTAACGATAATAACATTAATAACAACAATAATTACAATAACATAAATAATAACGGTAATAACAGTAATAAAAATAATAAAAATAATAAGAATAACGATAATATCGATAATTACGGTATTAACGGTAATAACGGTAAAACGATAATAACGATAAAACGATTACAATTATAGTAACATTGATAATGATAATATGAAAGATAGAAGTAATAAAAACGTTAACCACGATAATGATAATATCGATAACGATAACGTAAATATCGATAATAATATCGATTATAGCGATAATAACGGTAATAATAACGATAATGATAGTATTAATAATAATAATAATGATGATAATAACAATAATTACAATAATAATAATAAAAATGTTAATAACGATAATAACGATCATATCAATAATAATGATAATAATAATAATAAAGATAATAACGATAATAACGATAATAACTATTATATGGATAATAATAATAATAACGAAATTAAAGATAATAACGACAATATCGATAATAACGATGATAATAATAACATTAATAACGATTACAGTAATAATAATTATAACAAAATAACGATAACTACGCAAATAATAATAATAACATAATTAGCGATAGTAACAATAATAACGATAATAATGATATTAATAATAATAATAATTATGGTAATAACGATTATAAGGAAGATAATAATAACATTAATAACTATTGTAATGATAATTTCGATAAAAATAATAATAATAATAATAACAAAAATAACGATAATAACGATAATGTGGATAATAATATTAAAGATAACATTGTTAATAGTAATAAGAATAATATCGATAATATCGATAGTAACGATAATATTACTACAGTATTAACGATAATGACGATAATATCGATAATAATAATAAAAATAATATAGATAATAACGATAATAATGATAATAACGATTATAACATGGTAAAAATAACATTAATAATGATCTTAAAGATAATAACGTCAAAAACGTGTTAACGATGATAATAACAACAATACGAAAATATAACGAAAAAAATAATAACAATTACAATAAGCAGAAAGCTAATAATAACAATTAAAACGATAATTACGACAATAACAATATTAACGATAATATGGATGATAATATTAATAATAATAATAATAATAATAAAAATAATGACGATAATAACGATAATAACGATAATGAAAATAACAATAATAAAGATAATAACGATAATGATGATTAGAATAATAACGATAACAACGATAATAATAATCACAATAATGACTATAATGACGATAATAATAATAACGATAAGAACGATAATAACAATAACATTAATAACGATAATAATGTAAATTACGATAATAATAATAACAGTAGTAACAGTAATAATGATAACAATAATAACGATAATAACGATAATAATTATAGTATTAATAACATTAATGACGACTATTACTTTCATAATAATAACAATAATAACGATAATAACAAATTTTAACGGAAATAACGATAATAATGTTAATATAAATAATAACGATAATAATAATAATATTAATAATAATAATAATAATATTAAGTATAAAAATAATAACAATAATTTCGAAAATAACAATAATGACAATAATTATGTTAAAAATATTAATAACGATATTAATTATAACAATGACTACAATGATAATGATAATAACGATAATAACAATAATAACAAAAATAACGATAACAATAAAAATGATAATAACGATAATAACGATTATAATCATAATAACGATAGTAACGGTAATAACGATAATAATAATAATAATAATAGTAACATTAATAAACGTAATGACGATAAAATCGTAAATAACAATAACAATAATAACGACATTTACAGTAATAACTATAATAAAAATAAGAATAATATCAATATTAACGATAATAACGAAAATATCGAATATAGCGATATTAATATTAATAATAGCAACAATAATAACGATAATATCGTCGATAATAAAAATAACAATATTAACGATATTGACGATAATAACGATGAAACGATAATAACAATAATAGCAATAATAATGATAATAACAATATTAACGATAATTATGATAATTACGATAACATCAACTACAATAATAACGATAATAACGATAATAAAGATAATAATAATAATAATTATAACGATAATCTTAATATCATTAATAATGATATTAATAACGATATTAATAATAACGATAATAATAATAACATCAATGACAATAACTGCAATATTTACGATAATAATGATAATAACGATAATAATGATAATAACAATAATAAAGATAAGAATAAATATATAAGCGATAATAATAATAATAGCAATATTAACGATTAGAACAATAATAACTTTAAAAATAATAATAATAAGAAGTATAATAACTATAATAATGTAAATAATAATAACAACATGGTAACAATAAAAACAATAATAACACTAATGACGATAATAACTTTAATAATAATAACAAAGATAAGGATTATAATGAAAATAACAATAATAATAATTAGAAAAAATAATAACAATAATAGTGATAATAACAGTAATAATGATAACAATAATAACGATTATAACGATGATAATTATAGTATTAATAACAATAATGACGACTATAACTTTTATAATAATAACAATAATAACGATAATAATAATAATAATAATAATAATAATAATAATAATAATAATAATAAGTATAAAAATAAAAACATTAATTTCGAAAATAACAATAATGACGATAATTATGTTAAAGACATTAATAACGATATTAATTCTAACAATGACTACAATTATAATGATAATAACGATAATGACAAAAATAACGATAACAATAAAAATGATAATAACGATAAAAACGATTATAATCATAATAACGGTAGTAACGGTAATATCGATAATAATAATAATAATAATAATAGTATCATTAATAAACGTAATGACGATAAAAACGTAAATAACAATAACAATAATAACGACAATTACAATAATAACCATAATAAAAATAAGAATAATATCAATATTAACGATAATAACGAAAATATCGAATATAGCGATATTAATATTAATAATAGCAACAATAATAACGATAATAACGCTAATAATAAGAACAATAATAACGATTATAACAGAATATCTGTAATAATAATAATAACAATAATAATTATAAAAGCGATAATAACCATAGTAAAAATAGTAATAATAACCACAAAAACGATAAAATCGATAATAACGATAATAATAAAAACAATAATAATAATAATAACGATAATAACGATAATAACTACATTAACGATAATAACGATAACAATAATAATGATGATATCGGAGTTCCATTATGGAGTAGATTCGGAAGGGACGTATCGCCGAACGCTCCGCATTTCGTGCGACTTTTCGTAATTTTTTCCATTCCATCGGCTCTAAATTTCATACCTTGATTGTGAATTGCTAAACGGCGAGCATGTGGAGATAATAATCGGGTCAAGAGATCGAACATCGTTCGTGTTTTTTGTGAAAGTGTGTCCTGTTTCATTGTCGAGGCATTGTTCGCCATTACGTGGGATTTGCGGGACCTATATTCTATGGTTGGACGGCAGGCCCGTTCTCGCATCGAGGTCTTACTCAGCGCCATCTACTCCAGGGAACGGTGAAAGCGCCGCCTGCAGCGCAGGTGTCATCTACAATAATGATTAGTGTTTGGCCGCCGTTTAGGGTTGGCTGCTAAAGCGAACCAAGATCCACGAGGTATTGGACGCTATCTCTGATGTTGCCCAGTGCTGCCATCTGGGCCGTGATAGTTCTGCTAACTATACTCTATGGTTGGACGGAAGACTCATCGTTTTATCGAGGACTCATGTTATGCTGCGCCATCTACTCTGGACAACGGCGGAAATGCCGCCGACAACGCAAGCATAGGAGGCGCTTCTGTCAGCATAAAAACAAAAGCACGCAACAGTCAACGGGTGGTTTTATATATCCAATGCTTTATTTGGAGGAACACGGACGCGTTCGTGGGTATATGGTTGGACCTTGTCAAAGTTCTTCTAATATGCTTTAATAACAAAAACTAATTACAACAGCATTATTATTGCTATTATTATTTTTCACCAAGGGGAGAAGTAGAGCTCCGCATTATGTGCGGTTTTTCGTAGTTTCGTAGTTTATTCCAGTCTATCGGCGGAAATTTTTAAAACTTGCATGTAAATTTGTAAGCTGGGAGCAAGGGGAGAAAATTATCGTGTCTACAAATCGATCATCTAGTGGTGTTGTTAGTGAAAGTGTGCTCGGTTGTATTGGCGAGGCGTCGGACGCCATTACGTGTTAGTTGCGTGAATTATATCCTATGGTTGAACGGCAGACTCGATCGCTCATCGAGGTCTTCTCAAGCGCCATCTGCTCTAGGTTACGATGACAGCGCTGACGTCAGCGCGGAAGGCATCTACTACTATGAATAACAAAGGACCGTTCTCTGGTGGTTGTTGGTGGTTCTTGGAGTCGACCAAGATCCACGTGGTACTGGATGCCATCTCGGAAGTGTGCCAGTGCTGCCAACTAGGACATGTTATTTCCGCGAACTATACTCCATGGCTGGAAGGCAGATTCGACGGTCCACCGAGGACTCATGAAGCGCCACCTAATATTGACTACGACGGTAGTGCCGCAACCAACGCAAGCGGCATAAATTTCATGATAGAGAAATACGAAATACTAATCTCCAGCGCATAGGAGGCGCTTCGATCAGGCGAAAATATAAAATAAAATCACTCACAGTCAACTGTTGGTTGTATATTACCAATGCTTCAATTCGTAGGAACGCGGAGGCGTTCATTATGATATACATGGAACTCGTCAAATTTCAAATTTCAATTTATTTACATATAATATACATTCATTAAAAAGAATAATACAATAGCATTATTATTATTATAAAACATGGGAAGAAGTGGAGCATTCCTCTTCTCCCGACGAGTAGCACTGTCGGAATCCGAGATAGGAGGAGTACAACTTCCCAAAAAAAGAACCAGTGCTCATCTGGCCCGTATGACAGCACCATGTAAGAGCCCCAAGCCTGGGTTACGACAGCGCCATGAGGACTAGCGGGTACGTTGTCGCTGCCCGAAAGGTATGTGCGGAATGGTACGTAAGGCGCGGTTCTCGTGGAAAACACCCGGCGTCAACGCGTCGCACCCACGGGAATGTCAGGATGCCGATGAAGGATGCAGGTGAACGGCAACGGCGGATGCTTCATTCCCGACCTTATAGCCAAAAGCTCTTGCAACAATGGGGGTAGTTGCGAGGGTGATCACCACCCCACTTCCGGAAGCACCGCGTTCGGAGACGGTCGGGCACTCTGGAGGAAAAAAAACAACTACATGGAAATTAAAAGTATCAACAAGATAAATTTAAAGCAACTAAATAATATACAAGAAAACAACTCAGAATCACCTGTAAAAAAACATCGCTGCTCAAGGCGACAAAAACGTAGGCTCTCAGCGTACGAAAGGAAAACCACAAGATGGAGAGACAGAGAAACTCGCGCAAGCGAAGTTCCTCCTTGCAAAAATGAAGTTGGCTATTGCAAGACGACCAAATGTGAACAACATGATAAAGCAAGTACTCCCAGAACTGGAGGAGATAATAGATAGTCACGAGTTCATCTATAAATCTCGAAATGAGGTTAATAAGGGAGCGAGGAAACTCGACCGAGTTTCTCAGAGCCCTTGGGGAAATACTGCAACTGAGTTCGGCGCAAGTAAGAGAGTAGCCACAAGCCCGCCGCAGTTGCCTGATGAAAGCCTCAAAAAATCGAGGCAAGAGGCGACGACGACCGAAGCCACCATGTGGTCGGAGGTCGCCAATAAGAGAAGAAACAAGGAGAAATCAGCTAAGAAGGCAACGAAACACCCACAGGAGGAAGAAAAGTAGCCGAGCAAATCGGAAGACAGGCCGAGAAAAAGAACGAGGCCGGACGTGATCCTCCTGAAACCTGCGAATGGAAAATCATACGTAGACGTAGTCGGAGATATTCACCAGCGCTTTAAGACGACCGCCACAGGGGTAGATGCTAGATCGGTCCGGCAGACCAGATCCGGCGGAGTTCTCCTCGAACTCAAAAGGACCACTGCGGATATCAGGGCCTCATTCGCTGAAACCCTGAGGAAAGTAGTAGGAGAAACGAGCAGCATCACGGAAATAGTTCCTAGAGATACGCTCGAGATACGGGACTGCGATTGTTGCACATCTGTGGTGGAAGTCAAGGAGGCCCTAAAGAGGACCCTGCCAGACTACGCGGGAAAATTAGAGGTGAAATCGACGAACCCCAACGCGAGACAACAACACCTAGCCTTCGTCAGACTAAAAGAGGAAGCAGCTGGGAAGCTTTTAAAGGTCGGCCGAGTGCTGGTCGGTTTCGTCAGCTGCAGGGTTAGGCGAAGAACGGAAGTGAGTCGATACTACCGCTGTCTGGACTACGGTTACTATAGCGCCTCGAGAAAGGGCCCTGATAGCACCAAGTATTGTCATTTCTGTTGTAGCACAGGTCACAAGATCAATGACTGCAAAGTCAGCGAGAATACTTGTTTCTTGTGCTCCAATAGCGAGGATGATTCTAAGAAGCACCTAGCGGGATCAAACGCCTGTAAAGCTTTCCAGGAGGCGCATGCAACAGCGAACAATAGGAAGACAAGATGAGAGTACTTCGAGGTAATCTCAATAGGAGCAGGACGGCGCACCACTTCCTAACCCAGCTCTGTTCTGAGAAAAAAGCTGATATAATTTTAATCAGCGAACAGTACCGGGACAGAGCAGGAATAGGATGGTACGCAGACGAATTGGGTACCGCGGCCATCTGGATCCCAGATCCCCGACAAATTCATGTGTCGCATCAAGGATCCGGACGCGGTTACGTTTGGGTGAGACATAAATCGGCGACATATGTGAGCGTATACCTCACCAGGAACGACCGGATAGACGACTTCCAGACTAAATTAGACGATCTAAAAGTCGCACTGAGGGAAAGGCAAGGGGATCTCATCGTGGCAGGTGACCTCAACGCCAAAGCACTCGAATTGGAGGAGCCCAGGCCGGACTCCAGAAGAGGACGAATCATGGAGTTGGTGTCGACACTACAGCTACCAGTACTCAACACAGACTTGACATCAACCTTCGATAGGCCTGGCTACAGAGAAACAATTCCGGACGTCTCTCTAGCCAATGAACAACTGGTGGCAAGAGTCGCAGGCTGGCAGGTAATTGAGGATTATACCGGGAGCGACCATCAGTACATCCTCTTCGATGTACACGATAGGAGGCCAGCCGTGACAACTCCAGTAAGACCCCCCCGGTGGATCATTGCAAAAATGGATCGAGAGAGGCTGTCTTCAGTCTTAAATGAAGGTTGGAGATTCCTTCAAATTGCTTCCGCGAGTCTATCGAGACATGCGCAATCCAGGATGATTACTGCAGCAACTATGCAGCTCATCCAAAAGGCATGCACGATAGCGGTGCCAAAGACGAAAAAAATGGCAAAGTCGTCCTGCAACTGGTGGACGAACGAGATCGCAGATCTACGTAAGAAGTGCTTAAGTCTCCGCCGTGTAGCACAACGAGCAAAGAGACGCGACCTCGACGCTGCTCCCTTGGCTGCAGAGTATCAGGCGGCCAAAAAAAGTTCACTAGAGGTCCATCAAGGCAAGGCAACGTCGGTGCTGGAAGGAGCTGTACTTGGAAATCGATCAAAATTCGTGAGGATTATGGTATCAGATCGTCACAAGTAAGCTGGGGACACGAATGCAAGGTATCCCTCAGGACGCTAGAATGTTGGAATTCATTCTGCATACTCAATTCCCCTCACAGCCGAAGAGAGAGATTAGCACGGCAGCGCCTGGCATAAGGCGCCACAATTTACAGAAGTGGAGTTATTCAGGGCCGCATCATCTATGCGGAAGAAGAAAGCTCCAGGACCTGACGGACTTCCAGGAGAATTAAATAAAGCTCTCGCGGAGAGTCACCCTGAGCTCTTGCTATACATGTATAACATGTGCCTCCGGGAGGGCATCTTCCCCGCCCCGTGGAAGAAAGCGAGTCTTGTGCTCATCTGCAAGGGCAAGGGTCCAGCAGATGCAGCTTCGTCATACAGAACCATCTGTATGCTCGATACGGCTAGCAAGCTCCTGGAGAAGCTGCTTATGCCACGGCCGCACGCAACCGTGAGGGCAGCGTGGGATCTTGCTGCCTTCCAATATGGATTTCGATCAGGCCTCTCCACCATCCACGAAGTTCAGGAGATTGTCACGGCCGCTAAAATGACGGAACGCGGGAATCACCGTTCCCGCCCTTTGTGTCTGCTGGCCACCATAGACGTGTGAAACGCCTTCAACTCCGTCAGGTGGGACTTGGCAATGGAAGCGCTCGAACGTAATTTCAGAGTCCCGGGGTACCTTCTCCGAATACTCGGGGATTATCTAAACGATCGCTTCTTAGAATACAATACTGACGATGGTCCAAGAAGCTTGGAATTGACATCGGGGCCAGCTCAGGTCTCCATACTAGGACCGAATATCTAGAATATTTTCTACGACGGTATCGTACATATGGCAGTCCCTGAAGGTGCTTTCTGATAGGGTACGCTGATGACATTGCAGTTGTCATAACAGCAAGAGACGCGGAGCGGGCACAGCTGGTGCTCAACCAGGTAATGCGCAGAGTCATCTCCTGAATGGAAGTACACGGGCTAACCTTAGCAGCCCAGAAAACAGAGATCGTGCCACTAACGAAGAAGCACATCAACACCTTGCGCAGTTTCACCGTAGGCGACGGTCCAGACGAAGCAGTCCGTCAGGTACCTAGGAGTATCCCTCGATTGCAAACTCACTTACGGAAAGCATATATTAAGGGTAGCTGACAAGGCGGCAAAAGTATTTGTCACGCTGGGCACACTCATGGCCAATGTCAACGGCCCCAGGCCGTGCATTAGGCGACTATTCATTCGTGTCGCCGAAGCAGTGTTGCTGTAGGCGCAGAAGTATGGGCCGAGGCGCTGCGAAAGTAGAATTATCGCAAGCGCATAGCCGCGTTACAGAGGAGGGGCGCTCTCCTAATCGCGTCGTCCTACCGCACGATCTCTGAACTCGCGGTGCTAGTGGTCGCGGGAGTAATACCGATAGATCTACTAGCCCAGGAGAGACAATTCGTCCACCAGCAGAGGTCCGTTTTGGGTAAGGAGGAGGCACCAAGGCTCGCCTGGTATACCAGCATCGAGACCTGACAAAGCAGATGGGATCAGGTTACTAGGGGCAGATGGACTGCCCAACTCATCGGTCGTCTTGACAGCTGGACAAACCGGGAGGCGGGAAAGGTAGATTTCTACCACACCCAATTCCTGACTGGGAATGGCTTATTCCGCTCCTACCTTGCAAAGATGAGGAAAGCAGCAGATAGCAACTGCTCCTATGGCGACTCAACCGTTGACGACGCCCACCACACATTTTTCATATGTGCACTTTGGAACGCCGAACGATTTGCCTTGGAGCAGGAGCTCGGAGACATCTCGCCGGAAAACATTGTGGAGAAAATGCTGCGAGGGCAGAAGTAGTGGAACATGGTTGCCTACTATGTGAGGGCAATCTTATGTAAGAAGAAGAAAGAGATGGGCGGCCCATATACGTGCCACAAACGTTGCTCCAGGTTCCTGCACGTAGAGCCGAATTGAGGGAGTCCTATTAATGGGACATGATGTAGTTGTCCCATCCTGAAGTAATGTCACATGACGGTGCCGGAATGGTTTCAACATGCCACCAGGATGGATATGAGTTTAGTCGGTAGTGCCTATTTTAACGCTGAGCACGACATTCCAGGGACTTTAACGGGGGACCCAAATGGGAAAGGGTTCCTATAGGGTCTCTGGGTCAGTGCGTATAGCTAAGCATTCTCAGACCATCAAAAAAAAAATAATAATAATGATGATATCGATAATAGTTAAAATATTTATAACAGTAATAACAGTAATGGCGATAATAAGGTTAATAATAATAACAAAAATAAAGTAAATAATGAAAATAACGATGATAATAATAATAATATTTATAATAAAATAATAACGATTTTAACGAGTATAACGATGGTAATAATAATAACAAATCGTAACGATAATAACGAAAATAACGATAATAATAATAAAAAAAAAATAACCCAATAAAAATAAATACGATATTAACAATAATAACGATAATATTAAAAACAATAGTAACAAAAATATCGATTATAACTATAATAATAAAGATAATAAAAACAATAATAACGATAATTACGTTAATGGCGGTAATAATAATATTAACAATAATAACGATAAAAATGATAATAACGATAAAAGTAATAACAATAATAACGATAATAAGGATCATATTAATAATTACAATTACGATAAAATGATAATATCGATAATAACGGTTATCATATTAATAGCAATTATACCAATAATACGACAATCATGTTAATTATAATAATAACAATAATAAACATAATAACGTAAATAACGATAATAACGATAATAGTAATAATAACGATGATATCAATAATAATGATAATAATAATAATAACAATCATAACGATATTAACAATAATTGCGATAATACCGATAAAACGATAGTAATAATACTAACGATAATAACAATAATAACAATAATAATAATAACAATTATAATGATAATAACGATAATTAAGATACTAATAAAAATAATAATATTAATAAAGATAATAATGATATTAATGTTAATAATAATAATTCTAATTAAATATAAACGATAATAACGATTATAAGCCTAAGAATAGAAACAATATTAACAATAAAAACGATATTAACAATGATAATAATGAAGAGAATAACTATAAAAATAATGAAAATATTATCGATAATATCAGTAATAGCGATAAAAAAGGTAATAGTGCCAATAATATTAACAATAATAAAGTCAATCACGATTATAACGGCAATAATAATAATAATAATAACGCTAATAAAAATAGTAGCAACAATGGCAGTAAAAAGGATAATAAAGGTAATAAGAATGATAACAATATTAACGATAATAACGATATGAGTCATACTATCGATAATAACTATAACAACGATAAAAATAATGAAAATAAATATAAATAATAACGATAGTAACGATAGTACCGATAATAATGATAACAATAACTACTATAATTAAGATATTAATAATAACACTAATAACGATAATAACAATAATTGTAAGAATAATAATAATACTAACGATAATAACGATAATTACGGTAATAAATATAACAATAATAACGGCAATAAAGATTAAAACGAAAATAACGGTAATAATAATAATAACAATAATAACGATAATAACGATAATATTAATAATAATAATAATGTATAATAACGATTATAAATACAATAATTATAAAAACGATAACAACGATGATAAGCATAATAACTATAATAGCGATAATAGCGATAATAAAAATAATAACAATAATAGCGGTAATAATAATAATAAAAAAATTTATAATAAAATTTAATATATAATAATTATAATAACGATAATAACGATAATAACGACATCAATAATAATATTAATAACAATAATGACGATAATTACGATAAGAACTGTATTATTAATATCAATAATAACTATATTAACGATAATTACAAAAAAAAAATAACAATAATAACGATAATAACGATAATAACGATAATAAAGATAATAACAGTAATAATGTTAATATAAATAATAACGATAATGACAATAATAACGGTAATGACGATGATAACGAAGTTAATAGTACCATTAATAGCGATAATAACGTTAATAATGATAATAACAGTATTAATAATTGCAATAATAACAATAGAATCGATAATAATGATAATGACGATAGAATTGATGATAATAATAATAATAATAACAATAAAATAATAACGATTATAAGGTTCAACGATAATAATGATAATAATATTAACCATAATAACGATATTAACAATAATATTAATAACAATAATACCGATAATAACGACAATAAAAATAATAATAATAACTATAATAACGTTAATAATAACAATAGTAGTAACGATAATAACAATCATGACGATAATAACGATCTCGATACTAACGATTATAACGATATTAACTATATTAATAATAACGATATTAACAAAAATAACAATAATAATGATAACTATAAAACTTATAATAACTATAATAATAATAATAATAAAGATTATAATGATAATAACGATATTAATAATAATAAAATCTACAATAATAACGATAATTAGGTTAATAATAATAATAACATTAATAACGAAAATGACGGTAATGACGATGAATAAATAATAATAATAATAATAACAGTAACAATAATAACGAATATAACGATAATATTAGTAATAATAATATAAACGATGAGAACGCTAATAGCGATAGTAATAGTAACAATACTACCGTTAATAATGATAATATCGATAACATAAGTAACGATAATAATGATAATAACCACAATAATGATAACAATAATATCGATAATAGGGATAATAATTATAACAATAATAACGTTAATAATACTAATTAAAATAATGATAATATCGATAACAGAAATAAAGATAATAGTGATTACAATAATGAGGATAATAACGATAATAGTAATAATAACTATAATAATGATTATAGCGATAATAAAAATAATACTAATAATCAAGATAATAACGATAAAAACTGTAATAATAATCAAAATTATAGTAACGAAATAAACGATAATAACGATTATAAAAATAATAACAGTAACAATAATAAAGGTTATAACGATAATATCAATAATAATAATAATAGTAATAACGGAAATAAAGAAATTATCGACAATTATAATAATATTAATAGAATAATAAGATATTAAGGATTATAACAATAATAATAATAATAATAATAACGATAAAAATGATAATAACGATAATAATAATAACAATAATAATGATTATAACGATTATTACGATAACAACGATAACATCTTTAACAATACTGACGGTAATAACAACAATAAACATAATAACAATAAGAATAATTATGGTTGTAACGATAATAATAATAATAACAACAAATAAACGTTAATAACAATAATAACAATAAAAATGGAAAGAACGATAATAATAAGAACGATATTAACGATAATAATATAACAATAATAACGACAATAACGAAAATAACGATTATAATAATAATTATAATATAATAATGTCGATAATAACGATAATAATGATAATAATGATAAAAATAATAACGTTAATAACGATAATAACGATCATAACGATAATAATAATAAAAACAATAACGATAATAACGATAATAATAATAATAATAATAACGATAATAACAATAATTATAAGAATTATTATAACTATAATAACGATAATACCGATAATGACGATAATAATAATAACGATAACAACGATAATAATAATAACAATGTTATCGATAATAACGATAATAATAATAGCAATAATAACGATAATAATGATATTAACGATAATAACGATAATATCGACAATACCGATAATAGTGATAACAACGATAATAACGGTAATAATATCATAAAGACGATAGTAACTCTATTACCGAAAATATGATAACAATAATAACGATATAAACGAGAACAACGATTATATCAATGACAATAAGGATAATAACAATTAAAACAATAGTAAGGATAATAACAGTAACAACGATAATAATGAGAATAACGATAATAAAATTACTAATGCTATTGTCGGTAATAATAAAATTGACAATAATAACGAAAATAACGATAATAACGATAATAACGATAATAACGATAATAATAATAAGAAAATAACGATAATAATGATAATAGTGATATTTACGATAACAACGATAACAACATTAACAATAATGACGATAGTAACGACCTTAACCTTAATAATAATAAGAATAATTACGGTTGTAAAGATAATAATAATAATAATAATAACAACAATATTAAAGATAATAACAATAATAAAGATAATATTAATAATAACAATAATAGCGATTCTAACAATAGTTATAAAAGTAATAAAAACAATAATAACGATAATAACGATAGTAACAATAATATTAATAGTAACATTAATAATGATATTAAAGCTAATAAAAAAATAATAATAATAATAATGACAATAATATAAATAATAACGATAATAACAATAATAACGATAAGAAAATTATCGATAATATCTAGAAAACGATAATAATAATAAGAATGATAACAATAATAAAGTTTTTAACGATATTAATAATTACAAGAATAGCGATAATACCAATAAATACGATAACACCGTTAATAACGATAACAACAGTAATAACGATGATAATAATTACATTAATAACGAGAATAACGATGATAACGTTAATAACGATATTAACGATAATAATAATAACAATAATAACGATAATAACGAAAATGACGATTATAAGAATAATTATAATAGAATTATGACGTTAATAATGATAATAATGATAATAATGCTAACAATAATAACGTTAATAACGATAATAATGATCATAACGATAATACTAATAACAATAATATCGATAAAAACGATAATAATAATAAATATAAAATCGATAACAACGATAATAATAATCACAATAAAAATGATAATAGCGATAATTACAATAACAACGATAACTCCAAAGGCAATAATGACGATATTAGCGACAATAACGATAATAATAATAATAATAATAACAATAATGATGAAAATAACGATCTTAGTATTAACAATAATAAACCTAATAACGATAATAACGATGATAGTAATAACAATAATAACGATAATAACGATGACAGTAATGACATTAATAACGATAATAATAATAATTATATAAAAAATTGATAAAAACAATAATAACAATGAGAATGATGATAACAATAATAACGATATTAACGATAACAATAAAAACGATAATAATGATAACATCAATAACAATAATAACGATAATATTGATAATAATAATAACTACAATAACGATTATAAAGATGATAATAATATTAATGATACAATAATAAAGAAAGTAACAATAATAACAATAATAAAGATAAAAATAGTAACAATAAAATCGATAATAACGATAACAATGATGACAATAATTACAGTAATAACAATAATAACGTTAATAATAAATACGCTAATAACATAAGTAGCGATAATGACATTAATAACGATGAATATAATAACAAAAATAACATTAATAACGATAATAACGTTATTAATAATAATAATAGTAACAAAAATAGCGATAAAAAGCATAATAATAATAATAACGTCAATGATAACGATAATAACAATAATAAAGAATTTAAGTTAATAACGATAAAATCAACAACAATAATAATGATAATAACAATAATAGCGATAATAACAGTAATAATAATAATAACAATAGCGATAATAACGATAATAACGATAATATTAATATTAATAATAAAACAACGTTAATAACCGTATTAACGACAATAATAGAAGCAATAATATCGAAAATAACGATGATGACGATAATAACGATAACATTTATTACGATAATAACGATATTAACGATAATAATAATGACAATATTAACGGTAATTACGATAATAAGAATAATAATAATAAAGGTAATAGCGATTATAACGCTAACAATAATAACAATAATAACGATAATAATGATAATAACGACAATAATAATAAAAATAAGAACGATTATAATGATAATAAAAATAATAATATTAATAATAATAACAATCAAAACGAAAATAACGATAATAACAATAATAACGATAATAATAGTAGCAATAATAACGATAATAACGATAATAACGTTAATAATAATAAGAATAATAACGATTTTAACGATAATAACGATAAGAGTAATAAGTATGATAACGATTATAATGATATTAATAATAATAGTAATAACAATAATCACTATAGAAATGATAATAACGATAATAACAATAACAGTAATAAGTATTATAAGGATTAAAATTAAATAAATTAAATAACAATAAAAGCAATAATAAGAATCATAATGTTTATAATAATAATAACAAAAATAATAATAATAACGATAATAACGATAATAATGATAATAACGATAATAACTTAAACAACAATACTATGGATAAAAACGATTATAACGGTAAGATATGTAATATCAATAATAACAATAATAACGATAATAACTTAAATAACAATAGTATGGATAATAACGATAATAACGGTAAGAAATATAATATCAATAATAACGATATTAACGATAATAACAATAAAAACAGTAATAATAATATTAACGATAATATCGAATATAAGGATAATAATAATAATCATAATAATAATATAGATAATAAATATAATATCGATAAAATTAATAATAATAACAATAATAAAGATAATAACGATAATAACGATAATATAAATAGCAATAGTAACGAAAATAACGATAATAACTGTAATAATTATAATAACAATAACAATGATAATAACGTTAATAACTATAAAAACGATAATAATATTAACAACGAAAATTACGATAGTATCGATAATAAAAATAATAATAGTAATAATAATAATAAAAATAACGATAATAAAGGAAATAGATATAATAAATCTAATAACAATATTAACGATAAAAACAATGAAAAATTAATAATAATAATAACGATAATAACGAAAATAACGATATTAATGTTAATAACGATCATAAAGGTTGTAATAATAATAACAATAATAACGTTAATAATCGATAATAACGATAATAATAATAATAATAATAACGATATTAACAATAGTAACAATAAAAGACTTAATAATAATTATAACGATAAAAACGAAAATAACGATAATAATATGAATAACAAGAATAACGATAATAAAGATAATAACGATAATATTACTAATCAATATAATAATAACAATAATAACGTTATTAACAATAATAGTAATAATTACAATAATAGTAATAACGAGAATAATAATAACAATAAAAATATTAATAATAAGAATAATATTAATAACAAAAATAATAATAATAACGATAACATCGGAAACATATATAATAACAATAATAACTATATTTACGATAATAACTATAAAAACGATTACAATAATAATAACTGTAATAACGCAAATAACGATAATAATTATAATAATAATAGTAACAATGATAATGAAATTAACGATAATAACGACAAAATATAATAATAACAATAATAATGATAATAACGATCATAACGATTATGATAATAATAAAAATAATAAAGATAATAACGATAAGAACGAAACTTACAATAACATTAATAACGATAATAAATGATATTAACAATAAGAACGATAATAATAATAACAATAATAACGATAAAAACAATAATTACGATACTAATAATAACAATATTAACGATAATAACGATAATAATATTAAATACAATAATAACAATAATAATAATATTACCGATATCAGCAACAACAAAAATAATAACAACAATATTAACAATAATCACGATCATTACAGTTATAATAATAATAACAACAATAACGATAATAATGATAATAACGATAATAACAATAATAAAAATAATAATAACGATAAAAACGATAATAATGTTCATATTGGATATATAAGTAAAAATAATTACAATAAATACGATAATAATGATAACGATAATAACGATAATAACAATAAAAGAGTTAATAATAATAATAACGATAGAAACTAAAAAGAATACAATAAGAATAATAACGATATTAACGTTAATACCAATAAAAGCGATAATAATAGTAATAACGATCATAACGGTTATAATAATAATGACAATAATTAAGATAATAGAGATAATAACGATAACTATAATAACAATAATAACGATAATAACGATATTAACGATAATGATAAGAATAATAACAATAACAACAAAAATAACGATAATGACGATAATAACGATAATAGTAATTACCACAAATAAAGATAATAACGATAATAACGATAATAAAGATAAAAATAATAACAATTATAACGATAATAACGATAATAACAACAAAAACGATAAAAATAATAATAACGATAATAACTATAATAACGATAAAAATGGTTATAATAATAACAATAATAATAATAAAAACGATAATAATAATAACAATAATAACGATAATAACCGTCATAACGGTTATAGTAATAATAACAATAATTAAGATAGTAACCATAATGACGGTAATAATAATAAAAATAATAACGGTAATAACGATAATAATGAAACTACCAAAAATAATAACGATATTATCGATAATAATGATAATAACGATAATTAGAATAACAATAGTAACGATAATAACGATATTAAAGATAATAATGTTAATAATAATAACAATAATAACAAAAATAACGATAATAAAGATAATAATAATAACAATAATATCAATAATAACGATGATATTATTAATAATAATAATAACGATAAAATCGATAATATCGGTATTATATCAAAATATAACGGTATTATAGTATAATATAATAATAATTATAACGATAATTACGATAATAACAATATAGAAGTTAATAATAATAATACCGAAATAAACGATAAAAATAGTAATAATAAGAAAAATAATAACAAGAATAGCGCATATAACGATAATAACGATAATCAAGATAAAACGGATAATAATAATAACATTAATGTTGATAATGACGAAAATAAAATTAATAATAATAATGAAGATAAAAACGATAATAACGTTAATAAATATAATAACAATAATAATGATAATAACAATATTAACAAAAAGAAAGGTAATAATAATAATAAGAATAATAACGATAAAAACAAAATTAATAATAATATCAATAAGAACGATAACAACGATAATAACGATAATAAAGATAATAATGGTTATAATAATAATAACAATAATACCTATAATAACGATAATAAAGATAATTACAGTAACATTAATAATGTTTATAAAGATAATAACGATAATAATAATAACAATAATAATGCTAATAAGGGTAATAATGATAATAATAATAATAATAACAATAATAACGATAATAAGTATAATAACAGTAATGATAATAATTATAATCATATCAAAAATTATGATTAAAACGGTTATAATGATAAAAACGATAATAACTATGATAAATGTATTAACGATAATAATAATAAAAAAAATAACGATAATAACGATATTAACAATAATATCAATATTAATAATAATAACAATAATAACTATAATAATGATAATAACGATAATAACGATAATAATAATAATAATAATGTTGATGATTATGACAATAATAATGGTAATAATAATTAGATTAAAAACAATAATAACAATAACAACGATAAAAATAATAACAATAATAACGATAATAATATTAATAGCAATAATAACGATAATAACGATAGTAACGATAATAATAAGAAAATAATAACGATAATAACCATAATAACTTTAATAGCGATAATTATAATAACAATAACAACGATAATAACAATTATAACAATAAAAACGATAATAATAATAATATCGATAGTAACGATAATGACAATAATATTAATAACAATAAGAACGATAATATCGATAATAGCTGTAAAAACAGTAATATCGAAGATAACAATAATAATAACGATATTATTAATAATAATCAATATTAATAATAACCATATAATCGATTATAAGGTTAATAAAGAAAATAATAACGGTAATAATACTAATAACGATTGTAACGAGTATAACTATCTTAAGGATAAAAAAAGATAATATCAATAATAACGATTATAACGATGATAATAATAATAATATTAATATTTATATTAAAGCAATAACAATAATAATAAAAATAATAACGATAATAACGACAATAACGATAATAACGGTGATAACTATAATAAGGATTATAACGATAATAACGGTAATATCGATAGTAACGATAATAACAATAACAATAGCGATAATAACAACAGTAACGTTAATACTATTAATAATGATAATAATAATAATTACGTTAATAACAATAAATTGATAATATTGATAATTAACTGTATTAATAATGATACTAATAATAGTAATAATAGTAATAATTATCGTATCGATAATATCGATAGCGGTATTTATAACGATAATAACGATAAAATCGATTATAACGATTATAACGGAAATAACAATAATAACGATAAGTGCGATAATAAAGTATAAAACCATAATAATATTAATAATATCAATTATAATTATATTACTAATATTTACGATAATAATCATAATAACAACAATAAATTTCATAACGTTAATAATAATTAAAATAAGGATCATAATAATAACAATAATAATAAAAATAAAGAATAAAAACGATAATAACAATTGTAACGTATTAGTGATAATAATAAGGATAATATTATTATTAATAATAATAGCGATGATGAAAATGAAAATAATTATAACGATAATAAATATAGTAAAGATAATAACGATTATAATAATATCAAAAAAACGATAATATGGATTATTTTAATAAAAACGATAATAACGATAATAACAATAATAACGAATATAACACTTAAAACGGTAATAACGAAAATAATGATAATAAATATAATAATAATAATAATAATAATAATAATATTAATTATAATAATAATAATAACAATAAAACAGTAATAATAAAAATCATGATAATTGCGATAATAACTATAATAATTATTATTATATTAATAATAGTAATAGTAATAATAATAACGATAAAAACTGTCAAAATAGAAATAACAATAACTGCAATAATAATGTTAATAACTATAATAACGATAGTAACGATAATATCGATAATAACGATAATAACGATAGTAATGGTAATAAAGTTAATAAGGATAATATGAACGATAATAATAATTATAACGATAAAAACGAAAATAACGATAAAAATAACGATAATAATAATATTATTAATGATTATAATAATAACGATAATAACGATAATAATTACAATAACAATAATAGTGACAACAATGATAATAACATTATTAACGATAATAATAACGATAATAATAATAATTATAACGATTATAAAGGTTATAACTATGTTATGGATAATAACTATCATATCAATAGATACGATAATAACTATTATAATAATAATATTAATATTTCTCCTTTTTTTTCTTTTTTTTTGATGGTCTGAGAAAGCCGATCTCTACACACTATCGCACGACCCCTCCAACTAGAGGAACACTTCACCATTTGGGTCCCCCATTAATGTCCCTGGAGTGTCTGGCTCGCCGTTGGAATAGGCACTACCGACTAAACTTATATCCATCCTAATGGCATAGTGAAACTATCCCGGCACCGCTATGGGCAATTACTTCGAAATGGCGCTACTAAATGAGGTCCCTTTACGGGATTCTCCATTCGGCTCCATGGGTCACGAGACTCGTGCAAAATTAGGGTCAAGTATATTGGCCGCCAATCTCCTTTTTTCTGCACAAGATGGTCCTGACTTACCAGGCAACCTTGTTCCATTCCTACTGACCTCGGAGCAATTCCTTGACTACGTTGTCTGGCGAGATGTCTCCGAGGTCCTGCTTCAATGCAGTTGATCGGCGCACTACCGGGTACACCTGAAGAACGTGTGGTGGGCGTCGTCATTGGTCGACCCCCCATAGGGACAGTTGCCGTCTCCTACCTTCCTCATTTTTGTAAGGTAGGAGCAGAATAGGACATACCCTGACAAGAATTGGATGAGATAGAAGTAGACTTCTCCCGCCTCCCGGTTTAGCCAGTTGTCTAGTTGACTGATGAAACGGGCAATCCATCTGCCCCTAGCTTCTTGTTCTCAACTGCATTGCCAGGCCTCGATGCTGCTAGACCTAGCGATCCTTGATGCCTCCACCTTCCCCAGAACGGGCTTCTGCTGGTGGATGAATTGTCTCTCTTTGGCTAGTAGATCGATCGGGATTACCCCCGGTCCCAGTATGGAGCCCTTGGCTGCCCCCGATGTCCATCCCAATCTTTTCGGAACATCGCCACTATTGAATTCTAGGGAGCGCTCGTTCAGGTAGTCCCCGAGTATTCGGAGTAGATTCTCCGGGAGTAGGTACTACTGCAATTACGTTCGAGCGCTTCACTTGCCAAGTCCCACCTGATGAAGTTGAAGGCATTTCGCACGTCTATGGTAGTCAGCAGATACAAATGGCAAGATAAATTATTTCCGCGCTCCGTCATATTAGCGGCCGTGACAACTTACTGGACTGCGTGTATAGTGGAGAGGCCAGATCGAAATCCTTATTGACGGACAGCGCGATCGTCCTCTGCCCTCACGGCAGGTGTGGCCTAAACAGTTTCTCCAGGAGCTTGTCAGTCGTGTCGAGCATATATAAAGGCCTGTATGACGAAACGACATCTGCTGGGTCCTTGCCCTTATTTATGAGTACAAATCTCGTTTTCTTCAACGGGGCGGGAAAAATGCTCTCCCTGAGGCACATGTTAAGCAAGAGCTGACTCTGCGTGACAGCTTTCATTATTTCCGCTGGAAAGCCGTCTGATCCTGGAGCTTTCTTGTTCCGCATAGGAGATGCGGCCCTGAGGAGCTCTCCCACCGTAAACTGTGGCGCTTCGGGGCTGCCATTCGCAGACGGGCCAAACTCTTAATTCGGCTGTGAGAAGAATAGGGTATCAACTATGTTTTCTAACGTCCTCGCGTCCTGAGAGATTCCTTGCTTGTGTGTCCCCAGCTTGCGAGTGACGATCTGATATCCAAATTCCCACCGATTCTGGTCGATATCCATGCACAGCTCCTTCCAGCACCGTCGTTGAATAGCTTTGAAGATCCTCTTCAGTAACATGTTGGCCGCTTTATACTCTACGCTCAAGTGAGCAGCGTCGAGTTCGCGGCTCTACGTTCGTTGTGCTAACCGGCGAAGCCTTATGTTCTTCTTGCGAAGAACTGTGATCTCGTTCGTCCAACAGTATGCAGGACGACGCTTCCGGTTCGTGTTATTTCCTATTATCGCGCAAGCCTTTTGGATGAGTTGCCTAGTTGCTGCAGTAATACTCCTGGATTGCGCATGTGGCGATAGACTCGCGGAAGCAATTTGAAGGGATCTCCATCCTTCATTTAAGACCGAAGACAGCCTCTCTCGATCCATTTTTGCAATGATCTAACGGGGGGTCTTACTGGAGTTGTCACGGCTGGCCTCCTATCGTGTACATCGAAGAGGATGTACTGATGGTCGCTCCCGATATGATCCTCAATTACCCGCCAGCCTGCGACTCTTGCCACAAGTTGTTCGTTGGCTAGAGAGACGTCCAGGATCGTCTCTCTGTAGCCAGGTCTTCAACAAGGTTGACGTCGAGCCTGTGTTGAGTACTGATAGCTGTAGTCTCGGCACCACCTCCATGATTCACCTTCCTCTGGAGTCCGGTCTGAACTCCCCCCATTTGAGAGCTTTGGCGCTTAAGTCTCTAGCCATAAAGAGATCACCATGCATTTCCCGTAGCGCGTTTTCCAGATCGTCCAGTTTGTTCTGGAAGTCCTCTGTCCGGTCATACGGGGTGAGATATACGCTGTAATAAGTCATCAAGTTATGTTTCACCCAAATGTAACCGAGTCCGTAATCCTGATCCGACACATTTATTTGTCGGGTGTCTGAGATCCAGACAGCCGCGGTGCCCAATTCGTCGGCGTACCATCCAGCTCCTATTATATTCTGGTACTGTTCGCTGATCAGAACAACATCCGCTTATTTCTCAAAGCAGATCTGGGTTAGGAGGTGGGACAGAGTTGGGTTAGGTGTTGGAATAAGAGTGACAATAATTACGATATTAATAATAATAATAATAATATCGATAATAATAATAATTACGATATAAAAGATAGTAACGATGATAACGATATTAATAACGATTATTATAATAGTAACGATAACAGTAAAAATAATAACAATATTATTAATAATAATAATAATACTGATAATGAAAAAAAATAAGTATATAAACGTATATAACGATAATAACGACAATAATAACGACAATGATAATAGTAACGAAAATAACGGTAGCAACGATAAAAATTACGATAATAATGATTATAGCGATTATATCGTTAATAACGATAATAATAACGATAATAAGGATAACGATAAAAACATTAATAAAGTTGATAATTACGATAATAGTAGTAGTAACAATAACAGCGACAATAATAACGATAATAATAGTAATGTAGTTAATAACTCTGGATTGAAACGATATATATATTCTAGCAGTACATGAGACTAGATTTTTGGATAAAAATGTGACAGAAACTAAAGAATATAAAATCTTTGAAGGTATGCATGCGATTAAAATTATGATAGGATTGCCAAACTTGGTAACAGTCATATATATCTGTAAATGAGTATTAAACTTTGTAACAGAATTCAAATCCCGCTCAGAAAGGATGTCTCTTTAGACGATGAAATGCAAAAGTAAATTATACATTTTTATTAATTGTCATGCACCAATAAATAAAGACAACAAGAAGAACCCAAATAAAGTAGAGGAATTCTGGGACATCCTGGACGATGAAATGTCTAAAATTCCAAAGTCAAATGTAGTGATATTACTTGGTGATTTCAATGCCCAAATAGGAAGGGAGAGAATTCAAAGAACAATAGTGGGAGAATATGCTGCACACCAAAGAATAAATAGAAATGGGATGAGATTGATTACTATTTGAAAAACTTTCAATTGAAGGTAATATTGACTTTCTTCAGGAAATTGCCAAGAAGAGCTAAAACATGTATTTCTCCAAATCCATGTTACCAAGGTGAATTTCAAATAGATCATGTAGCTATATCCAAAGAAACATGACGGAAATTATGTGTGTCAAGGTAGTAAGAAGGTGAGAATTTGAATCTGATTACTATTTGTCTAAAATCAAAATCAAATTCTTACCCAACAGAAATCACAGAAGAGGGGAAATAATAAATAAGTACAATACAAATAGACTCCAAATTACACAAGAAACTTTGGAAACATTTCAGGAAGAAATAAAAGTAACTCATCATGGGAAGTGGCAAGATTTATTAAAAGAAATAACGAACGCAGCCCAGAAAATATTTGAACTAGCCAAGCATAGAAAAAAACCTTGGTGGAACTAAATATGTGAAAATGCATTACAGGATAGAATAAAACAATGGAAAAAGTGGAAATACTCGGGGAAGACTGAACACCATGATCTATTCAAACAACGAAAGAAAGACGCTGCTAGAATAATAAGGGGAGTTAAAAAATCTTTCGAAAAATCACATCTTATCGACATGCAAAACAAATTTTTTAAAAATAATTCATGAAATTTCAATCAGACATTTAAGACTCAATTAAAGGGGTATCGAGCGTCTAGCATATGCTTCAAAGATGAAATTGGTAAATATGGCCTAAGCATTGCGGAATACTGTGAAATAATTGCGAAACACTTTGACCAACTTTTAAACTGCCCTAAACCAAAACATGAATTTGAATTCTCTGAAACAACTGAAAATCTGGTAGAAGATATATCACCCAAAGGTGAAGAAATTAAGTAAGCAATTAACAATCTAAAAAATAATAATGCTAGTGAAGAAGACTCTATAATAGCTGAACTTTTGAAATGTTCTCAATTAAAAGTCATTGAAGAAATGCAGTTAATCTTTGAAGATATTTAGAGAACCGAGAGGTTTCCAGAAGAGAGGAAAGTAACTCTAATTCATCCATTACATAAAAAGGGGAACAGACAGAATGAAGATAACTATAGAGGCATTTCTCTTCTGCAAACTGCATACAAGGTGATCTCAAAAATATTGCTGAATAGAATATAATCAACACTTGACAAGCAACGGGGAGAGTAGCAAGTTGGATTTCGAAAAGATAGATCTTCTTCAGAACAAACTTTTAACTAACAATTCATAATTCGCCGTAGGATACTGAATTCAAAAGACCTAGTAATAACTTTTATAGATTTATAAAAGGCATTTGACTCGGTTGGTAAAGAAAACATAGATAAAATAATACGTGAATTTGGAGTTAATAATAAATTGGCCAACATAATACGTGAAACACTAACTGACACGATATGAAAAGTAAAATTTATGGATGAGATATCTATACCTATTGAGGTAAATATAGGTGTAAGGTAAGATGATGATTAATAACCTCTTCTATTCAACTGAGTTCTAGGAAAAATTGTCAGAATTTGGATGGTAAAACTATAAGAACAAAACGTTGCGCCAGTTAACTTGGGAAGAAAGAACTAAGGCAATGAAATTAGTTGCCTAGAATTTGCAGACGATTTTGCTATAATGTCAGACAACCTAAAAAGTGCAACAACACAAATCAATCTCTTGGAAGAAATAGCTGACAAAGCAGGTTTGATATGCTTAGTACTAAATTATAGATTAGATAAACTAGATGTACCAGAAAGGAGAATCATGAGGATAATTTTAGGTCCAGTGAAAACAACAAAAGTATGGAAATTAATATCTAATGCTGAAATATACAGGAACATAGAGGGCATAACTGAAAGGATAAGGAAAGGAGACTGCAATTTTTGGCCATATTTTCAGAATGGATGAAAACAAATTAAAAAAAGGACACTAATGTACCTTTAGAAGAAAAAGGCAACAACCAGTCGGATTCAAGAGGTAAAGAAAGATCTAGAAAGATATAATATAAGTGAGGAAGAAACTATAGACACAGAGATTCTTAGAAAAAGGGTATTAAGAATGGAATAATTCCAAGGTAGATGGGTGGAGAAACCTGGTGCAAAGTGGTCTGAGAACAGAGAAAAGAGCACAGTGGAAAGATGAAGGAATATTGGATGGATGGAAAAAGAAAACAGCTAAGTATGAAGATTTGAAATTGGTATGGGGTCCCCAGCAGGCCTCATCGAAAAAATAAGAATAGAAATATAATAATAATAATAACGATAATAACGACCATAATAATATTAACAATAATAACAATAAAAACAATAATAACGATAATAACGATAATAACGTTAATAACGATAATAACGATAATAACGATAAAAACGATAATAATGTTAATAATGATAATAATAATTGTAACGAAAATAACATTAATAACAATAATAATAACAATAATATAAATAATAATGGTAATAACAGTAATAAAAATAATAATAAAAATAATAAGAATAACGATAATATCGATAATTACGGTAATAACTGTAATGACGATAAAACGATAAAAACGATAAAACGATTACAATTATAGTAACATTGATAATGATAATAATAAAGATAGAAGTAATAAAAACGCTAACGACGATAATGATAATATAGATAACGATAATGTTAATATCGATAATAATATCGATTATAACGATAATAACGGTAATAATAACGATAATGATAGTAATAATAATAATGATAATGATGAAGATAATAACAATAATTACAATAATAATAATAAATATGATTATAACGATAATAACGATCATATCAATAATAATGATAATAATAATAATAAAGATAATAACGATAATAACGGTAATAACGTTAATAACGATTATAATGATAGTAGCGATAATAACGCTAATAACGATAATAATATCATAATAAGAATAATTACTATAATGAAAATAATTACTATATTAATATCGGTATTAGTAATAATAATAATAATAATAATAATAACAATAATAACAATATTAACTTTTATAGTGATAATAACGACAATAACATTAAAGGCGATAATATTAACGATAATAACGAAAATAATCTTAATAATAACGATAATAATGAGTTGTTCGTAACGTAATTTCGTTTTTTTTTAATGAAGATAAAATACAATTTTCCTATAATGAACAAATATTTTATTAAATTATTTATTGGCCATTCTGGTCCATTACGATTTGCCATCTTTCTGGTAGTAGAATTATTTGACGATCATAAAATTTTTGGTGTTTCCTGACAAAAAACCGAACGAGGTGATATTTGACCAACTCATTTGAAGTGAAGGTTTTACCGTCTAAAAAATTTTGCAGTGACCGTAACAAATAATAATCCGAAGATTCCATTTCTGGATAATATGGTGCGTCTGGCATTCTAGCCCATTCAAGCTGTAAAAGCTTTTGGCGATAGATCAATCTTGTATTAGGTCTCGCATTATGTTGTTGGAACACTACACCTATTCTGTTGATTAATTCTGGCCTTTTATGTTGAAATGCATCAGCCGGTTCGTCCAGCTGATGACAGTTGACTTCCGAATTAATTGTTGTGATATCCGGTAAAATCTCGAAAATAAGATTCCTTTAAAATCCCACCAAACAGATAGCATCATCTTTTTTTGATGGATATTTTGGAAATTTTGGAAATGCTTTGATCCGTCACATCTTTTTTGCTCCACGATTTCTTACGTTTGACATTGCTATGTACAACCAATTTTTCGCCTCCAGTAATGTTACGCTTCAAAAATGGATTCTAGAGCTCGAGGAGAACCACTCCCGTTCTGGTCTGCCGGACCGAACTAACGTCTACCCCTTCAGCGCTGATCTTGATGCGCTGGTGGATAGCACCGACTACGTCTGCGTAGATTTTACTCTTGCGTAGGTTTCAAGTGGCTTCGTTCTCTTTCTCAGCCTGCCCTTCGATTTGCTCGGCTTTTTTTTCTCCTGCGGTGGGGGTTTTGTCGCCTTCTGCGAGAGTTTTTCATTATTTTTTTCTTCTTGACGACCTCCGTCCACTTAGTGGCTTCGATCGTCGTCGCCTCTTGCCTCGGTCATATGAGGCTTTCTACAGGGAACTGCGGCGGGATTGTAGCTACTCTCTTGTCTGTGCTAACATCTGGTATAGAGTTGGCCCGTGGCCGTTGAAAGACATGGAAGAGGATCCTCGCTCCCTCATTGACCTATGCTCGAGGTTTATACATAAACTCGAGGCAGTCAATGATCTCCTCCAATTCCGGGAACCCTTGCTTGATCGCATTATATACGCTCGGCTGTCTATTCACAGACGCACTCATATTGGCAAGGAAGTCCCTCGCTTGCCCGAGTTTCTCTCTCCCTCTCTATCTTGTATTGTCCATTTCGAAGGCTGAGAACCTCCGTTATTGACGCTTTGAGCAGCGATGTCACTTCCAATTGATACTGGATTGTTTTTAATTTCTTGTTATTGAATTTGATTTTTAATTTGATTCTTCATAGCTTGTTTGATACTCCAGAGTGCCAGGCCGCCTCTGAACGCCGTGTCTCAGGATGAGGGGGGTTGATAACCTTCACAACTACTACCACTGTTGAGAGAGCATTTGGCTATAAGGGCGGGAATGAAGTATCCGCCATTGCCGTTCACATACTTCCTTCATCGACATCCTGAAACTCCCCTGGGTGCGATGCGTTGTCGCCGGGAGTTTCCACGATAACTGTGCTTTACGAATCATCCAGCACATCTCGTTCCGGCAGCGTCAACGTACCCGCTAGACATCGTGGCCTTGCCGTATCCCTGGCTTGGAGCTCTTACAGGGAACTGACAGCCGTGCCATATGAGCCCTGGTTATAATTTTTTTGGGCAGATTGTACTCTGCGTAACTCAGGTCCCCACGGCGCTATTCGTCGAAAGAAAAGAAATGCTCAAATCCTCCCCTCGGGGAAATAATAAAATTAATATTACTATTTTATTATTAAACTAAATTAGACAAGTTCCATTAGCATAACCACGAACTCGTTCGCGTTCCTCCAAATAAATCATTGAATATATAAAACCAGTTGTAGAGTGTCGCGTGATTTTATTTCCTGCAGATCGAACCGCCTCTGGCGCGATGATGTTAAGTATTTCATAAACTGCGGACGATATAATGCTAAGTACAGCCGTGAGTAGTGTAGAACACGCTAATTGCGTATGCTATGTCTGCCAATAAGGGCGACACTTGTTCGTCAGAGGTTCGAAAAATTAGCTATAGTTCATGCCACTACCACGTAGATCATGGTCAACTCCACAAGCCAACAACAAAGGGCGGCGCATTATTAGTTGCAGTAGTATGTGCAAATTGCGGAGACGACGGAGTGGCCATTGTAATCTAGAATGGATAGTGCTGCATGAGTCCTCGGTGGACAGTCGAGTCTGCCGTCCAGCCATAGAATATAGGTCGCAAAAGTAACACTAATTAGAAGGCAACACAGGCAACATCCGGAATGGAGTCTTTAGCCACGACAATAAAACCGAACAAATTTTCACAAATAATTCGATTGATTTCGATCTCTAGTTGTGAATATTTTCGTAATTAATATTGATAAAAATGATAATAACGATAATAACAATAATAATATTAACAATAATGACGACAAAAGCGATAATAACAATAATAACGATATTAATAATGGCATCGATAATAGGGAAAATAATAAAGATAATAATAATAAGAATAATAATAAGAGTAATGAAAGTAATAAAGACAATAACGGTAATAATAAAAACAACGATAATAAGAAAAATAATAATAATAACGATAATAATGATCATAACGAAAATGACGTTAATAACGAAAATAATAACGATAATAATAATAACATTATTAATAATTGTAATAGATATAATAACGCATATACAGAAAATAACGATAATTGGAGAAATAAATATAATAGTAACCATAATAACACTAATAACTATAATAATAATAATAATATATAATAATAATTATAATAACAACGATAATAAGGATAATAATAATAATAACCATAATAACGGTAGTAACGATTATAACGATAAATACTATAATAACGATAATGATGATAATAATATTTGTAATAATAAATATAAAAACAATAATAATAGTAATAATAATTATAATAAAAATAAAAACGATAATAACGACAATAACGTTACTACGGATAATAAGAAGGATAATACCGATAATAACAGTATTAACGAAAATATCGATAATAATGAACATAACGATAATAACAGACATAACGATAATGAAAACGATAAAAATAATAATAACGGAACTAATAATAATATTATAATAAAAATAATCATGATAATAAAAATAATAACGATAATAACGATACTTACGATAGTAATAAATATAATAATAATTATAATAACTATAATAATATTAAATATAATGAGGATAAAAATAATAATAACAAAACTAACTATGGAAACAATAAAAAGGTTTATAATGAAAATAACAATAAGGACGACAATAACTATCGATAATAATACGTATAATAGTAAGGATAATAACAACTATAATAGCGATAATAAAGATAATAAAGTTTATAATAATAATTATAATAATAATAAAAATTATACCGATAATAACGATAATAAGGGTATATTGATAACAACGATAATAACGACAATAACGATAATAATATTAATATAATGACAATAATAATAACGACTATAATAGTAATGTAAATAATAATAAAGATAATAGCAATAATAAAAACAATGACAACAATAACATTAATAACGATAATAACAATAAAAAGAATAATAAAGATGATAACTAATATAAAGATAATAACGATAATAACGATAATAACGATAATAACGATAATAACGATTATAACGACAATAACATATATAATTTCAATAACGTTAGTAGTGGCGACAACAACACCAATAACGAAAATAACGGAAATAACGATAATAACGATAATATTAATAATAACCAAAATATCGATGGAAATAGAGATAATAATACTAATAATAAAGACAATAACAATAATTATAATAATAATAATAATAATAACGTTAATAACTATAATAACAATAATTAGGATAATAAATTTGATAACGATCATAACGATAAAAAAGATAATAACGGTAATAAAAATTAGAATAATAATAATTATTATAATAAAAATAATAATAACGATATTGAGGATAACAAAGTTAATAACGATAATAGCGTTAATAACTACCATAATAATATTAACGATAATAACAGCAATACTAACGATAATAGTAATAATAACTAAAGAACTTCAAGCGATCATAACGATAATGATGGCAATAACGTTAATAACGATCTTAATAGGGATAATAATAATAATAACGAAAAAAATGATAATAACGATAATAATAAAACTAATAGTAATAACGATAATAATAATAATAATAATAATAATAATAACGATAATAAAGATAATGATGATAAATATAAAAACGATAACAACGATAATAATTATCACAATAAAAACGATAATAACGATAATAACAACAATATTAACGATAATATGGATGATAATACTAATAATAATAATAATAATAAAAATAAAAATAATGACGATATTAACGATAATAACGATAATGAAAATAACAATAATAAAGATAATAACGATAATGATGATTAGAATAATAACGATAACAACGATAATAATAATCACAATAATGACTATAAAGACGATAATAATAATAACAGTAACAACGATAATAACGATAACATTAATATCGATAATAATGTAAATTACGATAATAATAATAACAGTAATAACGATAATAACGTAATAACGTTATCAACGATAGTAATAATAATAACTTTATTAACGGAAATAACGATAATAACGATATTAGTAATAATAAGAGCAACCATAATAACGTTAATAAAGATAATAATATCATTAATAATAATAACAATAACATTAATAATAATAATAACGATAATTACGATAACAACGATAACTCAAACAACAATAATGACGATATTAACGGCAATAACGATAATAATGGTAATAATAATAAAATAATGACGATAATAACTATTATAAAGAAAAAAAAATTACAACAATAGCGATAATACTGAAAATAACGATAATAATTATAATAACAATAACAATAATAAAGATTATAACGGTAAAAACGATTATAATAAAAACGATAATAACAATAATAAATATAATAATAATAATAATAATAACGATAATAACGATAATATCGATAATAATAATAATAATTATAAAATACTCACGATTATAACGATTATGACGATAATAATAATAATAATAATAACGATAATAAGGATAATGACGATACTATTAATAATAACAGTAATAACTGTAATAACGATAATAACGTTAATAACTATAATAATGGTATAAATAATTAAAATAATAACGATAATAACAATATTAACGATAATTACGATAATAACGATAAAATCAACTACAATAATAACGATAAAATACGATAATAAAGATAATAATAATAATAATTATAACGATAATCATAATAACATTAATAATGATGTTAATAATGATATTAATAATAACGATAATAATAATAACATCAATAACAATAACTGCAAAATTTACGATAATAATGATAATAACGATAATAATGATAATAACAATAATAAAGATAAGAATAAATATATTGGCAATAATAATAATATTAACAATAATAACGATTAGAACAATAATAACTTTTAAAATAATAATAATAAGAAGTAAATAACTATAATAACGTAAATAATAATAACAACAATGATAAAAATAAAAACAATAATAACACTAATGACGATAATAGCTTTAATAATAATAACAAAAATAAGGATTATAATGAAAATAACAATAATAATAATTAGAATAAGATAATAACAATAATAGCGATAATAAAAGTAATAATGATAACAATAATAACAGTAATAACTGTAATAAAGATAACAATAATAACGATAATAACGATAATAATTGTAGTATTAATAACAATAATGACGACTATAACTTTTATAATAATAACAATAATAACGATAATAACAAATTTTAACGGAAATAAAGATAATAATGTTAATATAAATAATAACGATAATAATAATAATAATAATAATAAGTATAAAAATAATAACATTAATTTCGGAAATAACAATAATGACGATAATTATGTTAAAAACATTAATAACGATATTAATTATAACAATGACTACAATGATAATGATAATAACGATAATAGCGATAATAACAAAAAGAACGATAACAATAAAAATGATAATAACGATAATAACGATTATAATCATAATAACGATAGTAACGGTAATAACGATAATAATAATAATAATAATAGTAACATTAATAAACGTAATGACGATAAAAACGCAAATAACAATAACATTAATAACGACAATTACAATAATAACTATAATAAAAGCAAGAATAATATCAATATTAACGATAATAACGAAAATATCGAATATAGCGATATTAATATTAATAATAGCAACAATAATAACGATAATAACGCTAATAATAAGAACAATAATAACGATAATAACAGAATATCTGTAATAATAATAATAACAATAATAATTATAAAAACGATAATAACCATAGTAAAAATAGTAATAATAGACACAATAACGATAAAATCGATAATAACGATAATAATAAAAACAATATTAATAATAATAACGATAATAACGATAATAACTACATTAACGATAATAACGATAACAATAATAATGATGATATCGGAGATCCATTATGGAGTAGATTCGGAAGGGTCGAATCGCCGAGCGCTCCGCATTTCGTGCGACTTTTCGTAATTTTTTCCATTCCATCGGCTCTAAGTTTCATACCTTGATTGTGAATTGCTAAACGGCGACCATGTGGAGATAATAATCGGGTCAAGAGATCGAACATCTTTCGTGTTTTTTGTGAAAGTGTGTCCTGTTTCATTGTCGAGGCATTGTTCGCCATTACGTGGGATTTGCGGGACCTATATTCTATGGTTGGACGGCAGGCCTGTCCTCGCATCAAGGTCTTACTCAGCGCCATCTACTCCAGGGATCGATGTCAGCGCCGCCTGCAGCGCAGGTGTCATCTAAAATTATGATTAGTGTTTGGCCGCCGTGTAGGGTTGCCTGATAGAGCGGACCAAGATCCACGAGGTATGGGACGCCATCTCTGATGTTGCCCAGTGCTGCCATCTGGGCCGTGATAGTTCTGCTAACTATTCTCTATGGCTGGACGGAAGACTCGTCGTTTTATCGAGGACTCATGTTATGCTGCGCCATCTACTCTGGACAACGGCGGAAATGCCGCCGCCAACGCAAGCGGCGTCTACTTTCACCTCTAGGAAATTCGAAATATCTTTCTTCATCGCATAGCAGGCGCTTCTGTCAGCATAAAAATAAAAGCACGCAACAGTCAACGGGTGGTTTTATATATCCAATGCTTTATTTGGAGGAACACGGACGCGTTCATGGGTATATGGTTGGACCTTGTCAAAGTACTTCTAATATGCTTTAATAACAAAAACTAATTACAACAGCATTATTATTGCTATTATTATTTTTTACCAAGGGGAGAAGTAGAGCTCCGCATTTCGTGCGGTTTTTCGTAGATTCGTAGTTTATTCCAGTCTATCGGCGGAAATTTTTAAAACTTGCATGTAAATTTGTAAGCTGGGAGCAAGGGGAGAAAATTATCGTATCTACAAATCGATCATCTAGTTGTGTTGTTGGTGATAGTGTGCTCGGTTGTATTGGCGAGGCGTCGGACGCCATTACGTGTTATTTGCGTGAATTATATCCTATGGTTGAACGGCAGACTCGATCGCTCATCGAGGTCTTCTCAAGCGCCATCTGCTCTAGGTTACGATGACAGCGCTGACGTCAGCGCGGAATGCATCTACTACTAAGATTAACAAAGGGCCGTCCTCTGGTGGTTGGTTCTTGGAGTCGACCAAGATCCACGTGGTACTGGACGCCATCTCGGAAGTGTGCTAATGCTGCCAACTAGGACATGTTATTTCCGCGAACTATACTCCATGGCTGGAAGGCAGATTCGACGGTCCACCGAGGACTCATGAAGCGCCACCTAATATTGACTACGACGGTAGTGCCGCAACAAACGCAAGCGGCACAAACTTTCATGATAGAGAAATACGAAATACTAATCTTCAGCGCATAGGAGGCGATTCGATCAGGCGAAAATATAAAATAAAATCACTCACAGTCAACTGTTGGTAGTTTATTTTCAATGCTTCAATTTGTAGGAACGCGGAGGCGATCATTATGATATACATGGAACTCGTCAAATTTCAAATTTCAATTTATTTATATATAATATACATTCATTGAAAAGAATAATACAATAGCATTATTATTATTATAAACCATGGAAAGAAGTGGAGCATTCCTCTTCTCCCGACGAGTAGCACTGTCGGGATCCGAGATAGGAGGAATACAACCTCCCAAAAAAAAACCAGTGCTCATCTGGCCCGTATGACAACACCCTGTAAGGGCCCCAAGCCAGGGTTACGACATGGCCATGAGGACTAGCGGGTACGTTGACGCTGCCCGAAAGGGATCTGCGGAATGGTAAGTAAGGCGCGGTTCTCGTGTAAAACACCCGGCGTCAACGCGTCGCACCCACGGGAGTGTCTGAATGCCGATGAAGGAAGCAGGTGAACGGCAAGGGCGGATGCTTCATTCCCGACCTTATAGCCAAAAGCTCTAGCAACAATGGGGGTAGTTGCGAGGGTGATCACCCCCCCACTTCCGGAGGCACCGCGTTCGGAGACGGTCGGGCACTCTGGAGGAAAAAAAACAACTACATGGAAAATAAAAGTATCAACAAGATAAATTTAAAGCTATTAAATAAAATTCAAGAAAACAACTCAGAATCACCTGTAAAAAAACATCGTTGCTCAAGGCGACAAAACGTAGGCTCTCAGCTTACGAAAGGGACACCACAAGATGGAGAGACAGAGAAACTCGCGCAAGCGAAATTCCTCCTTGCAAAAATGAAGTTGGCTATTGCAAGACGACCAAATGTGAACAACATGATAAAGAAAGGACTCCCAGAACTGGAGGAGATAATAGATAGTCACGAGTTCATCTATAAATCTCGAAATGAGGTTAATAAGGGAGCTAGGAAACTCGACCGAGTTTCTCAGAGCCCTTGGGGAAATTCTGCAACTGAGTCCGGCGCAAGTAAGAGAGTAGCCACAAGCCCGCCGCAGTTGCCTGATGAAAGCCTCAAAAAACCGAGGCAAGAGGCGACGACGACCGAAGCCACCATGTGAGAAGAGAAGAAACAAGGAGAAATCAGCTAAGAAGGCAACCCAACACCCACAGGAGAAAGAAAAGGAGCTGAGCTAATCGGAAGACAGGCCGAGAGAAAGAACGCGGCCGGACGCGATCCTCCTGAAACCTGCGAATGGATAATCATACGTAGACGTAGTCGAAGATATTCACCAGCGCTTTAAGACGACCGCCGCAGGGGTAGACGTTAGATCTGTCCGGCAGACCAGAACCGGCGGAGTTCTCCTCGAACTCAAAAGGACCACTGCGGATATCAGGGCCTCATTCGCTGAAACCCTGAGGAAAGTTGTAGAAGAAACGAGCAGAGTCACGAAATTAGTTCCTAGAGCTACGCTCGAGATGCGGGAATGCGATTGTTGCACATCTGTAGTGAAAGTCAAGGAGGCCCTAAAGAGGACCCTGCCAGACTACGCGGGAAAATTAGAGGTAAAATCGACGAACCCCAACGCGAGACAACAACACCTAGCCCTCGTCAGACTAAAAGAGGAAGCAGCTGGGAAGCTATTAAAGGCCGGCCGAGTGCTGGTCGGTTTCGTCAGCTGCAGGGTTAGGCGAGGAACGGAAGTGAGTCGAAGCTAACGCTGTCTGGACTACGGTCACTATAGCGCCTCAAGCAAGGGCCCTGATAGCAGCAAGTATTGTTATTTCTGCAGTAGCACAGATCACAAGATCAAAGACTGCAAAGTCAGCGAGCCTACTTGTTTCTTGTGCTCCAATAGCGAGGATGATCCTAAGAAGAACCTAGCGGGATCAAGGGCATGTAAAGCTTTCCAGGAGGCGCATGCAACAGCCAACAAGAGGAAGCCAAGATGAGAGTACTTCAGGGCAATCTCAATAAGAGCAGGACGGCGCACCACTTCCTAACCCAGCTCTGTTCTGAGAAAAAAGCTGATATAGTTTTAATCAGCGAACAGTACCGGGACAGAGCAGGAATAGGTTGGTATGCAGACGAATTGGGCACCGCGGCCATCTGGATCCTAGATCCCCGACAAATTCATCTGTCGGATCAATGATCCGGACGCGGTTACGTTTGGGTGAGACATAAATCGGCGACATATGTGAGCGTATACCTCACCCCGATCGACCGGATAGACGACTTCCAGACCAAATTAGACGATCTGGAAGACGCACTAAGGGAAAGGCAAGGGGATCTCATCGTGGCAGGTGACCTCAACGACAAAGCACTCGAATGGGGGGAGACCAGGCCAGACTCCAGAAGAGGACGAATCATGGATTTGGTGTCGAGACTACAGTTATCAGTACTCAACACTGACTTGACATCAACCATCGATAGGTCTGGCTACAGAGAAACAATTCCGGACGTCTCTCTAGCCAATGAACAACTGGTGGCAAGAGTCGCAGGCTGGCAGGTAATTGAGGATTATACCGGGAGCGACCATCAGTACATCCTCTTCGATGTACACGATAGGAGGCCAGCCGTGACACCTCCAGTAAGACCCCCCTGGTGGATCATTGCAAAAATGGATCGAGAGAGGCTGCCTTCGGTCTTAAATGAAGGATGGAGATTCCTTCAAATTGCTTCCGCGAGTCTATCGCCACATGCGCAATCTAGGAGGATTACTGCAGCAACTATGCAGCTTATCCAAAAGGCATGCACGATAGCGGTGCCAAAGACGAAAAAAAAATGGCAAAGGCGTCCTGCATACTGGTGGACGAACGAGATCGCAGATCTACGCAAGAAGTGCTTAAGTCTACGCCGTGTAGCACAACGAATGAAGAGACGCGACCTCGACGCTGCTCCCTTGGCTGCAGAGTATCAGGCGGCCAAAAAAAGCTCTCAAGTAGCCATCAAGGCCAGTCAACGTCGGTGCTAGAAGGAGCTGTACTTGGAAATCGATCAAATTCCGTGAGAATTATGGTATCAGATCGTCACAAGTAAGCTAGGGACACGAATGAAAGGTATCCCTCAGGACGCTAGAATGTTGTAATTCATCCTGCATACTCTATTCCCCTCATAGCCGAAGAGAGAGATTAACACGGCAGCGCCTGGCATAAGGCGCCACAATTTACAGAAGTGGAGTTATTCAGGGCCGCATCATCTGACCGACTTCCAGGAGAATTAATTAAAGCTGTCGCGGAGAGTCACCCTGAGCTCCTGCTATACATGTATAACATGTGCATCCGGGAAGGCATCTTCCCCGCCCCGTGGAAGAAAGCGAGTCTTGTGCTCATCAGCAAGGACAAGGGTCCAGCAGATGCAGCTTCGTCATACAGAACTATCTGTATGCTCGATACGGCTAGCAAGCTCGTGGAGAAGCTGCTTAGGCCACGGCTGCACGCAGCCGTGAGGCAGCGTGGGATCTTGCTGCCCTCCAATATGGATTTCGATCAGGCCTCTCCACCATCCACGAAGTTCAGGAGATTGTCACGGCCGCTAAAATGACGGAACGCGGGAATCACCATTCCCGCCCTTTGTGTCTGCAGGCCACCATAGACGTGTGAAAAGCCTTCAACTCTGTTAGGTGGGACTTGGCAATGGAAGCGCTCGAACGTAATTTCAGAATCACGGGGTGCCTTCTCCGAATACTCGGGGATTATCTAAACGATCGCTTCTTAGAATACAATACTGACGATGGTGCAAGAAGCTTGGAATTGACATCGGGGGCAGCTCAGGTCTCCATACTATAGACCGGATATCTGGAATATTTTCTACGACGGTATCCTACATATGGCAGTCCCTGAAGGTGCTTTCTGATTGGGTACGCAGATGACATTGCAGTTGTCATAACAGCAAGAGACGAGGAGCGGGCACAGCTGGTGCTCAACAAGGTAATGCGCAGAGTCATCTCCTGAATGAAACAACACGTGCTAACGTTAGCAGCCCAGGAAACAGAGATCGTGCAATTAACGAAGAAGCACATGAACACCTTGCGCAGTTTCACGAAGCAGTTCGTCAGGTACCTATGAGTAACCCTCGATTGCAAACTCACTTACGGAGAGCATATATTAAGGGTATCTGACAAGGTGGCAAAAGTAGTTGTCACGCTGGGCACACTCATGGCCAATGTCAACGTCCCCGGGCCGTGCATTAGGCGACAATTCATGCGTGTCGCCGAAGCAGTGATGCTGTAGGCGCAGAAGTATGGGCCGAGGCGCTGCGAAAGGAGAATTATCGCAAGTGCATAGCCGCACTCCGAATCGCGTCGTCCTACCGCACGGTCTCTTAACTCGCGGTGCTAGTGGTCGCAGGGGTAATACCGATAGATCTACTAGCCCAGGAGAGACAATTCGTCCACCAGCAGAGGTCCGTTTTGGGTAAGGAGGAGGCACCAAGGCTCGCCTGGTATAACAGCATCGAGACCTGACAAAGCAGATGGGACCTGGTTACTAGGGGCAAATGGACTGCCCGACTCATCGGTCGAATTGGCAACTGGATAAACCGGGTGGCGGGAAATGTAGATTTCTACCTCACCCAATGCCTAACTGGGAATGGCTTATTCCGCTCCTACCTCGCAAAGATGAGGAAAGCAGCAGATGGCAACTGCTCCTATGGCGACTCAACCGTTGACGACGCCCACCACACATTTTTCATATGTGCACGTCGGAGCGCCGAACGATTTGCCTTGGAGCAGGAGCTCGAAGACATCTCGTCGGAAAACATTGTGGAGAAAATGCTGCGAGGGCAGAAACAGTGGAAAATGGTTGCCTACTACGTGAGGGCAATCTTATGTAAGAAGAAGAAGGAAATTGGCGGCCCATAGACGTGCCACAAACGTTGCTCCAGGTTCCTGCACGTAGAGCCAAATTGAGGGAGTCCAATTAATGGGACATGATGTAGTGGTACCATCCCGAAGTAATGTCACATGACGGTGCCGGAATGGTTTCAACATGCCACCAGGATGGATATGAGTTTAGTCGGTAGTGCCTATTTTACTGCTGAGCACGACATTCCAGGGACTTTAAAGAGGGACTCAAATGGTAAAGGGTTCCTATAGGGTCTCTGGGTCAGTGCATATAGCTAAGCATTCTCAGACCATCAAAAAAAAATAATAATAATGATGAAATCGATAATAGTTAAAATATTTATAACAATAATAACAGTAATGGCGATAATAACGTTAATAATAATAACAAAAATAAAGTAAATAATGAAAATAACGATAATAATAATAATTATAATAAAATAATAACGATTTTAACGAGTATAACGATAGTAATAATAATAACAAATCGTAACGATAATAACGAAAATAACGATAATAATAATAAAAAAAATTATCCAATAACAATAAATACGATATTAACGATAATAACGATAATATTAAAAACAATAATAACGATAATATCGATTATAACTATAATAGTAAAGATAATAAAAACAATAATAACGATAATTACGTTAATGGCGGTAATAATAATATTAACAATAATAACGATAATAATGATAATAACGATAAAAGTAATAACAATAAGAACGATAATAAGTATCACAATAATAATTACAATTACGATAAAATGATAATATCGATAATAACGGTTATCATATTAATAGCAATTATACCAATAATACGATAATCACGATAATTATAATAATAACAATAATAAATATAATAACCTAAATAACGATAATAACGAAAATAGTAATAATAACGATGATATCATTAATAATGATAATATTTATAATAATAACAATCATAACGATATTAACGATAGTAGCGTTAATACCGATAATAACGATAGTAATAATACTAACGATAATAACAATAATAATAATAATAATAATAACAATTATAATGATAATAGCGATAATTAAGATACTAATAAAAATAATAATATTAATAAAGATAATAACGATATTAATGTTAATAATAATAATTTTAATTAAATATAAACGATAATAACGATAGTAACAAAAATTATGATAACAATAGTAAAGATAATAACGATAATAACGATTATAACCCTAAGAATAGAAACAATATTAACAATAAAAACGATATTACCAATGATAATAATGAAAAGAATAACTATAATTATAATGAAAATATTATCGATAATATCGGTAATAACGTTAAAAAAGGTAATAGCGACAATAATATTAACAATAATAAAGTCAATAACGATTATAACGACAATAATAATAATAATAATAATAATAATAATAATAACGCTAATAAAAATAGTAGTAATAATGGCAGTAAAAAGGATAATAAAGGTAATAAGAATGATAATAATATTAACGATAATAACGATATGTGTCATACTATCGATAATAACTATAATAACGATAATAATAATGAAAGTATATATAAATAATAACGATAGTAACGATAATACCGATAATAATGATAACAATAACTACTATAATAAAGATATTAATAATAACGCTAATAACGATAATAACCATAATTGTAATAATAATAATAATACTAACGATAATAAAGATAATTACGGTAATAAAAATAACAATAATAACGGCAATAACGTTTAAAACGATAATAACGGTAATAATAATAATAACAATAATAACGATAATAACGATAATATTAATAATAATAATAATGTATAATAACGATTATAAATACAATAATTATAAAAATGATAACATCGAAGATAAGCATAATAACTATAATAGCGATAATAGCGATAATAGTAATAATAACAATAATAGCGATAATAATAATAATAAAAAAATTTATAATAAAATTCAATAAATAATAACTATAATAACGATAATAACGATAATAACGACATCAATAATAATATTAATTACAATAATGACGATAATTACGATAGGAACTGTATTATTAATATCAATAAAAACTATAGTAACGATAATTACAATAATAAAAATAACAATAATAACGATAATGACGATAATAACAATAATAACGATAACAACGATAATGTACATTATAAATATAAAAAATATAAAAACTATTTCGATAATACGACCATAACGATTAAAATCATAATACTAACTATAAGAACCATAATAACGATAATAATTATAATAATACTAACGATATTAACGATAATAAAGATAATAACAGTAATAAAGTTAATATCAATAATAACGATAATGACAATAATAACGGTAATTAGGTTAATAATAAAAATAACATTAATAACGAAAATGACGATTATGACGATGAATAGATAATAATAATAATAATAACAGTAACAATAATAACGAATGTAACGATAAAAATAGTAATAATAATATAAACGATGAGAACGCTAATAGTTATAGTAATTGTAACAATATTACCGTTAATAACGATAATATCGATGACATAAGTAACGATAATAATGCTAATAACCACAATAATGATTACAATAATAACGATAATAGGGATAATAATTATAACAATAATGACGTTAATAATACTAACTAAAATAATGATAATATCGATAATAATGATAATAACGATAACAGAAATAAAGATAATAGTGATTACAATATAAGGATAATAACGATAATAGAAATAATATCTATAATAATGATTATAGCGATAATAAAAATAATACTGATTATCACGATAATAACGATAAAAACGATAATAATAATCAAAACTATACTAACGAAATTAACGATAATAACGATTATAAAAATAATAACAGTAACAATAATAAAGGTTATAACAATAATATCAATAATAATAATAATAGTAATAACGAAAACAACGAATTATCTAGAATTATAATAATAATAATAGAATAATAAGATATTAAGGATTATAACAATTATAATAATAATAATAATAACGATAAAAATGATAATAACGATAATAATAATAACAATAATAATGATTATAACGATAATTACGATAACAACGATAACATCTTTAACAATACTGACGGTAATAACGACAATAAACATAATAATAATAAGAATAATTACGGTTGTAACGATAATAATAAAAATAACAACAATATAAACGTTAATAACAATAATAACAATAAAAATGAAAAGAACGATAATAATAATAACTATATTAACGATAATAATATAACAATAATGACAAGAATAACGAAAATAACGATTATAATAATAATTATAATATAATAATGTCGATAATAACGATAATAATGAAAATAATGATAAATAATAACGTTAATAACGATAATAACGATCATAACGATAATAATAATAAAAACAATAACGATAATAACGATAATAATAATGATAATAATAACGATAATAACAATAATAATAAGAATTATTATAACTATTATAACGATAATACCGATAATGACGGTAATAATAATAACGATAACAACGATTATAACAATAACAATAATATCGATAATAACGATAATAATAACAACATTAATAACGATAATAATGATAATAACGATAATAACGATAATATCGACAATATCGATAATAGTGATAACAACGATAATAACGGTAATAATATCATAAAGACGATAGTAACTCTATTACCGAAAATATGATAACAATAATAACGATATAAACGATAACAACGATTATATCAATGACAATAAGGATAATAACAATTAAAACAATAGTACGGATAATAACAGTAACAAGTATAATAACGAGAATAACGATAATAACATTACCAATGTTATTGTCGGTAATAATAATATTGACAATAATAACGAAAATAACGATAATAACGATAATAACGATAATAACGATAATAATAATAATAAAAAAATAACGATAATAACAATAATAATGATAATGGTTATATTTACGATAACAACGATAACAACATTAACAATAATGACGATAGTAACGACCATAACATTAATAATAATAAGAATAATTACGGTTGTAAAGATAACTATAATAATAATAACAACAATATTAACGATAATAACAATAATAAAGATAATATTAATAATAACAATAATAACGATTCTAACAATAGTTATAAAAGTAATAATAACAATAATAACGATAATAACGATAGTAACAATAATATTAATAGTAACATTAATAATGATATTAAAACTATTATAAATAATAATAATAACAATAATGACAATAATATAAATAATAACGATAATAACAATAATAACGATTAGAAAATTATCGATAATATCGAGAAAACGATAATAATAATAAAAATAATAATAACGATAATAACTAAATAACGATATTAATATTAACATTAACACCAATATTAACGATAATAATAAAATTAACTATAATAATAATATAGATATTAACGATAATAATAATAACAATAATAACGATAATAACGAAAATGACGATTATAATAATAATTATAATAGAATAATGACGATAATAATGATAATAATGATATCAATAATAACGTTAATAACGATAATAACGGTCATATCGATAATAATATTAACAATAATATCGAAAATAACGATAATTATAATAACAAAAATAACAATAATATCGGTAATGACAATAATAATGATAATAACGTTGATAATTATTTCATCAATAACGAGATTATCGATAATAACGATAATAATATTACAAATAATAACGATAAAAGCAATATATATAAAAATAGTAATAACAAATAACCGCGATAATAACGATTATACCGATAATAATAATGACAACACTACTAACGATAATTATGATAATAACGATAATTAGGATTATAATAACAAAAATTAGTAACGATAAGAACGATGATAATAATAACATAAACAACTACAGTACCGATAATAACAATAATAATAATAATTATAATAAAATAATAAAGATAATAATAACGATAAATAATAAGGGTAATAACGATTATAACGATAATAACGATGATAATAATAACATTAATTATGATAATAACGATAATAACGATAAAAGCGATAATATCGATTATAACGATAACAACAATAACTATAATAACGTTAACATCCATAATAATGTTAACGGAAATAACGATAAGGACGATAATAATGATAATTATATTAATAATAATAAAATAACAAAGATTAAAACTATTATAACGATAATAATAACAATAATAATAAAATAATGACGTTAATAACGATTATAGCGATAATAATTATAATAATAATAGCGATTATAACGATAATAATAATAAAAATATTAGTGATAATAGCGCTAATGAAGATTATAATAATATTAACGTTAACAATAATAATGCGGATAATAATGATAACAATAATACTGATAATAACGATAATAACAATATTATTAATAACAATAACTACAATAATGACGATAATAACGATAAAAACTTTAATTATTATAATAAAAAAATAACGAAAATTTCAGTAATAATGATAATAACAATAAAGAAGATAATAACAGTTAAAAAGATAATAACAATATTAATATTAATAACTATATTTACAATAGTAATAAAAAATACAATATAACGATATTTACAATTACATCGATAATTATAATAAAATCGATAATAATGAAAATAAAGATAATAACGGTAAAAATCATAACAAAAATAAATAAATTAACGATAATAACGAAAATACTAATAATAATAATATTAACGAAAATAACGATAATAATGATAATAATAATAATTACAGTAATATCGATAGTAATGTTAATACTAATAACGATACTAACGATAATAACGATAATAACGATAATAAAGATAATAATAACAATAATATTTACAGTATTAACGCTAATAACGGTTATAAAGGCAATAACGATAATAATAATAACAATAATGCCGATAATAACGATAATATCGTTAATAACGTTAATATTATTAATAACAATATAATAATAACGATTATAACGATAATAATAATAATAATAATAATACTAACGTTAATAGCGATATTAACGATAATAACGACATTACGGTAGTAATAATAATAAAAATAACGATAATAACGACAATAATCATACTAACAATTATAAAGATAATTACGATTATAAGGATAATAACAATACTAATATTAATAACGATAATAACGATAATAACGATAACACTAATAATAAAAATACTAATGGTAATGACGATAATAACGACAATTATAAAAAAAATAATGACGATTATAGCAATAATAACGATTACAACGATAACATTATTTGCGATTATAACGATAATCACAAGAATAATAATGACAATAATAACACTAATAAAGATAATAACAATAATAATGAAAAAAATAATAGCGATAATATCGATAATAACAATAATATAAATTAATATTAAAACACAAAAAACAGAAATAACGATAATAATAATAATAATAACAATAATAACGGTAATAACGCTTATAAACGTAATAATAATAAAATAATAACGATAATAATACTACCAATAATGCCGATAATAACGATAACAACGATTACAACAATATTAACGATTATAACGTTTATAAAGATTATAACGATTATAACGATAGTAATAATAATAAGAATAATTACGATAATAACGATAATATCGATAATAATAATAGTAATAATAATAATAATAATAATAATAATAATAACGAAATTAACTATAATATTGATAATAACAATATTACTAATAACAATAATAACGATAATAACGCTATTAGCGATATTACCGATAATGATAATAATAATAATAACAATAATAATGAATGAAACGATTATAAAACTCATAATAAAAAGAATAATAACGGTTATAACGATAATAATATTAATAATAATAATAATAACGGTAATAACGATTATAACGATAATAATAATACCAATAATAACGTTAATTACGCTAACAATAATAACGCTGATAACGTTATTAACGATAATACCGATTTTATTAATTACAATTATAACGATAATAACGACAATAATAATATTAGCAATAATAACGATAATAACGATAATAACGAAAATAACGATAATAATAATAATAATAATAAAAATAATAACGATATTAACGATATTAACAATTTCAATAATAGCGGCATTAATGATAATTACGATGATAAAAATAACATTAATAAAGAGAATGACGATAATAACGATGATAATAATTATATTAATAACGAGAATAATGTTAATAAAGATATTAACTTTAATAACGATCTTAACGATAATAATAATAACAATAATTGCGATATTATCAATAATTATAAAAATAATAATAATAATAACAACGATAATAACGATGATAATAATTATATTAATAACGACAACGGTAATAATAATTATAACAATATTAATGACAATTACAAAAATAATATTAATAACAAACTTAGTGATAGTAATAATAATAACGATAATAAAGGTATTAATAATAATAATAATTATGGTAATAACGATTATAACAATAATAACGATAATAACGATAGTAACGTTAATAACAATCATAACGATAATAATAATAGCAGTAATTACGATTATAATGATAATAACGATAATAACGATAATAATAATAACAATTATATCAATAATAACGATGATAACGATAAATATAAAAACGATAACAACGATAATAATAATCACAATAAAAATGATAATAGCGATAATTACAATAACAACGATAACTCCAACGGCAATAATGACGATATTAGCGACAATAACGATAATAATAATAATAATAATAATAAAATAATGACGGCAATAACTAATATAAAGATAAAAATAATTACAACAATAACGTTAATAACGATAATAACGATAATAACGTTAGCAACGGTAAGATAGAAAACAATAATAACGATAACAACGATAATAACGATAATAACGATAATAATAATGAGTATAATGAGATAATAACGATAAAAACGATAATAACGACAATAAAATAACACAAATAAAGATAATAACGATAATATCGAAAATGACAAAAATAATAATAACAATAATATCAATAAAAACGGTAATAACGATAATATCGATAATAGCAATAATTAATTTAATAACGATAATAATTATGATAACGATAATAACTATAATAATGATATTAACGATAATTATCATTCTAACGATATTAACGATAATAATAATAATAATAATAACAATAATGACGAAAATAACGATCTCAGTATTAACAATAATAAACCTAATAACTATAATAACGATGACAGTAATGACATTAATAACGATAATAATAATAATTATAAAAAAGTGATAAAGATAAAAACGATAATAACGATAATAACGATAATAATAATAATAATCATAACGATAATAAAAATAATTATTAAAATGTTAATAACAATAATATAGAAAATAGAGATAGTAACGACAATAATAATAACTATAATAACGTTAATAACGATAAAAACGATAATAATAATTACAATAATAAAGATAATATCGATCATAATAATAATAATAATAACGATAATAACGATATTAATGATAAATAGAATAACGATAATAACAATTACAACGATAATAATAATAACAATAATAACGATAATTACGCTTATAACGAAAAAAACGTTAATAATTATAACAATAATAACTATTATTATATCATTAATAATAATGTCAATAATAATAATTATCATAATAATATCGGTAATTACGAGATAAACGATAACATCAATAACATTAGTGAAGATAATAAGTACAATAACGACAAAAATAATAATAATATCAGTAATAACAATAATATCAATAATAATAAAAATAATAATAAAATAATAACGATAATAACTAATATAAAGATAATATTAATGACAATAATAACGATAATTACGATAATAGCGATAACAATAATAACGATAGTAACGATAATGCGATAAAAATAATAACAATAACAACGATAATAAAAAGAATAAAATTAATTATGACAATAATGACGACAATAACGGTAATAATAATAATAATAATAGCAACAATAATAAAGATCATAAAGAAAATAATATCATAAATAATCATAACAATTACAATTATAATAATAATAATAACGACATATACGATAACCTAATAACAATAAAGACGGTAATAACGACAATAATGATAATACTAATAAGAATGATAACGGTTATAACGATAATAATAATAAGGACATTATTAATGATAATAACGATAATTACAATAATAACTCTTTTAATAATAACAATAACTACAATAAATCTATAATAACGATAATTGTTATAAGAATAATAACTATTATAACGATAATATTAATTATAATAACAAAATTATTAACTATAATAACGATAATATCGATATTAATAATAACAATAACTACAATAATAAATATAATAACAATAATAAAGATAATAATAACCGTCATAATAAGAATAACAACAATAATAACGATAGTAACGGTAATAACGATAACACCAATAATAACAATCACAGTAATAATAATAATAACGAGAATATCGATAATAATGGTAATAATCATGATAATAATAACATTAATAACGTTAATAACGATAATAAAGATAATAATAATAATTATAATAAAATAACGTTAATAACCGTAATAAAGATATTGATAAAAACAATAATAACGATAATAATGTTGATGATGATTATAACGATATTAACGATAACATTAATAACGATAATAACAATAATAACGATAATAATGGTAAGAATAATAATAATATTAACGATAATAACGGTAATAAAGATAATAATTGCATTAATAATAATAACAATAATAATGATAATGGCGATATAGAGATAAAAAAACTACAATGATAACAATAATACCGATAATAATAATAATAATAATAACAATAATAATGGTAATAATAATAACGATAATAATACTAGTAATAATAAAATAACGTGATAATAAAGATATTATCGATAATAATAATGACATTATTAACGGTAATCACGATAATAACGATAATAAAAATAAAGGTAATAGCGATTATGACGCTAACAATAATGACAATTATAACTATAATTATGATAATAAAGTTAATAATAATAATAATATTAACGATAATAATGATAATAACGACAAAAATAATAAGACTACGAACGATTGTAACGATAATAAAAATAATGATTTTATTGTAATAACGATAAAAACGATAATAACGATAATAACAATATTAACGAAAATAATAGGAAAAATAATAACGAAAATAACGATAATAATGATAATAATAATAGCAATAGTAACGATAATAAAGATAATAAGGATAATAATGATAATAATTCAAAGGATAATAACGAGAATAACGATAATAACAATAATAACGAAACAATAATATCGATAAAAACGGTAATAACGATAATAATAATGATAATAATAACAATAATAATAGTAATAAACATAGTATCGATAATAATAACAATAATAGCAATAATAACTATAAAAATGATAATAACGATAATAACTTTAATAATGATAACTATAATAACAAAAATAACAATAATAATGATAATATAGATATTAAAAATAATAATATTTACATGAATAACGATAATAATAATAACAATAATATTGATAATAACGATAATAACGGTAATCACAATAATAAATATATTAACGATAATAGCGATAATATTAATGACAATAAAACGGTAATAACGATATTAAAGATAATAATAATAACGGCAATAGTGATTATAACGCTAACAATAATAACAATAAAAACGATAATAACGATAATATCGATAATAAAGTTATAATAGTAACGATAATAATGTTAATAACGATAGCAACGGTAATAATAATAATTACGATAATAATGAAAATAACGAAAATAATAATAAGACTAAGATCGATTATAACATTTATAACAATAATAATAATAACACTAATAACAATAAAAAACATAATAACGGTAATAACAATAGTAGCGATAATAATAGTAACAATAATAACGATAATAAAGAAAATGAGGATAATAATAATAATAATTCTAACGACAATAACGATAATAACGATAATAACTTTAATAATAATAATAGTAATGAGATAGTAACGATAATAACGATAATAACTTAAATAACAATAGTACGGATAATAACGATTATAACGGTAAGATGTATTATATCAATAATAACGATATTAACGATAAAAACAATAAAAACAGTAATAATATTAATAACGATAATATCGAATATTACGATAATAATAATAATATTAATAATAATATAGGTAATAAATATAATAACGATAAAATTAACAATAATAACAATAATAAAAATAATAACGATAATAAAGATAATATAAATAGCAATAGTAACGAAAATAACGATAATAATGGTAATAATTATAATAACAATAACAATGATAATAACGTTAATAACTATAAATAGATAATAATATTAATAACGAAAATTACGATAATATCGATAATCAAAATAATAATAGTAATAATAATAATAAAAATAACGATAATAAAGGAAATTGATATAATAAATATAATAACAATATTAACGATAAAAGCAATGAAAAATTAATAATAATAATAACGATAATAACGTAAATAACAATATTAATGATAATAACGATCATAATGGTTGTAATAATAATAACAATAATAAAGTTAATAATCGATAATAACGATAATAATAATAATAATAATAACGATATTAACAATAGTAACAATAAAAGACTTAATAATAATTATAACGATAATAACGAAAATAACGATAATTAAGATAATAACGATAATACTACTAAACAATATAATAATAATAATTATAAAGTTAATAACAATAATGATAATAATTACAATAATAGTAATAGCGAGAATAATAATAACAATAAAAATATTAATAATGAGAATAATATTAAAAACAAAAATAATAAAAATAACGATAAAATCGGAAACAAATATAATAACAATAATAACGATATTTACGATAATAACTATAAAAACGATTACAAAAATATAAACTGTAATAACGAAAATAACGATAATAATTATAATAATAATAGTAACAATAATAATGAAATTAACGATAATAACGACAAAAAATAATAATAACAATAATAATGATAATAACGATCATAACGATTATGATAATAATAAAAATAATAAAGATAATAACGATGAGAACGAAACTTACAATAACATTAATAACGATAATAAAAGATATTAACAATAAGAACGATAATAATACTAACAATAATAACGATAACAACAATAATTACGATAATAATAAAAGCAATATTAAGGATAATAACGATTATAATATTAAATACAATAATAACGATAATAACAATATTATCGATACCGGCAACAACAAAAATAATAATAACAATATAAACAATAATAACGATCATTACAGTTATATTAATAATAAAAATAATAACGATCATAACGATAAAAACAATAATAATATTATTATAACATTAATAAGGATAATAATGATAATAACGATCAGAACAACAATAAAAATAATAATAAGGATAATAAAGATGATAACGATCAAAACGGTTATAATAATAATAACAATATTAACGTTTATAACGATAATAACGATAAGAATAATAAAAATACTAACAATAATGACAAAAATAACGATAATAACAATAAAAAATATAATTACATTCAAACGATATTAACGATAATAACAATAAAGACAATAATAATAATAATAACGATAAAACGTAAATAACGATAAAATAATAATAACAACAATAACGATAATAATGGTAATAACGATAATAACAAGAATGAAAATAATAATAACGATTATAACGATAGTAATGTACATAATGGTTATACAAATAAAAATAATTACAATAGAAACGATAATAATAATAACGATAATAACGATAATAACAATATAAGAGTTAATAATAATAATAATGAAAAAAACTAAACTGAATACAATAAGAATAATAACGATATTAACGATAATACCAATACAAACGATAATAATAGTAATAACAATCATAACGGTTATAATAATAATGACAATAATTAAGATAATAGAGATAATAACGATAACTATAATGACAATAATAACAATAATAACGATAATGTTAAGAATAATAACAATAATAACAAAAATAACGATAATGACGATAATAACGATAATAATAATTACCACAATAACGATAATAACGATAATCACGATAATAAAGATAAAAATAATAACAATTATAACGATAATAACGATAATAACAACAAAAACGATAAAAATAATAATAACGATAATAACGATAATAACGATAATAATGGTTATAATAGTAACAAGAATAATAAAAAAAACGATAATAATAATAACAATAATAACGATAATAACCGTCATAACGGTTATAGTAATAATAACAATAATTAAGATAGTAACCATAATGATGGTAATAATAATAAAAATAATAACGATAATAACGATAATATCGATTATAACGCTTATAACGGAAATAACAATAATAACGATAAGTGCGATAATAAAGTATATAACGATAATAATATTAATAATATCAATTATAATTATATTACTAATATTAACGATAATAATCATAATAACAACAATATAGTTCATAACGTTAATAATAATGAAAATAAGGATCATAATAATAACAATAATAATAAAAATAACGAATAAAAACGATAATAACAATTGTAACGTATTAGTGATAATATTATGGATAATTTTATTAATAATAATAGCGATGGTAAAGATGAAAATAATTATAACGATAATAAATATAGTAAAGATAATAACGATTATAATAATTTCGATAAAAAAGATAATATGGATTATTTTAATAAAAACGATAATAAAGATAATAACAATAATAACGAATATAACACTTAAAACGGTAATAACGAAAATAATGATATTAAATATAATAATAATAATAATAATAATAATAATATTAATTATAATAATAATAATAACGATAAAACAGTAATAATAAAAATTATGGTAATTGCGATAATAATTATAATAATAATTATTTTATTAATAATAGTAATAGTAATAATAATAACGATAAAAACTCTCAAAATAGAAATAACGATAACTGCAATAATAACGTTAATAACTATAATAACGATAGTAACGATAATATCGATAATAACGATAATAACGATAGTAATGGTAATAAAGTTAATAAGGATAATATGAACGATAATAATAATTATAACGATAAAAACGAATATAACGATAATAATAACGATAATAATAATATTATTAATGATTATAATAATAACGATAACAACGATACTAATTACAATAACAATAATAGTGACAACAATGATAATAACATTATTAACGATAATAATAACGATAATAATAATAATTATAACGATAATAAAGGTTATAACTATGTTAAGGATAATAACTATCATATCAATAAATACGATAATAACTATTAGAATAATAATATTAATATTTCTCCTTTTTTTTATTTTTTTTTGTTGGTCTGAGAATGCCGATCTTTACGCACTATCGCACGACCCCTCCAACTAGAGGAACACTTCACCATTTGGGTCCCCCATTAATGTCCCTGGAGTGTCTGCCTCGCCGTTGGAATAGGCACTACCGACTAAACTTATATCCATCCTAATGGCATAGTGAAACCATCCCGGCACCGCTATGGGCCATTACTTCGAAATGGCGCTACTACATGAGGTCTCTTTACGGGATTCTCCATTCGGCTCCATGGGGCACGAGACTCGTGCAAAAGTAGGGTCACGTCTATTGGCCGCCAATCTCCTTTTTTCTGCATAAGATGGCCCTGACTTACCTTGTTCCATTCCTACTGACCTCGGAGCAATTCCTTGCCTACGTTGTCTGGCGAGATGTCTCCGAGGTCCTGCTTCAATGCAGTTGATCGGCGCTCTACCGGGTACACCTGAAAAACGTGTGGTGGGTGTCGTCATTGGTCGACCCCCCATAGGGGCAGTTGCCGTCTCCTACCTTCCTCATTTTTGTAAGGTAGGAGCAGAATAGGACATACCCTGACAAGAATTGGATGAGATAGAAGTAGACCTCTCCCGCCTCCCGGTTTAGCCAGTTGTCTAGTTGACTGATGAAACGGGCAATCTATCTGCCCCTAGATTCTTGTTCTCATCTGCATTGCCAGGCCTCGATGCTGCTAGACCTAGCGATCCTTGATGCCTCCACCTTCCCCAGAACGGGCTTCTGCTGGTGGACGAATTGTCTCTCTTTGGCTAGTAGATCGATCGGGATTACCACCGCGATCATTAACACCGCGGGCTCCGAGACCGTGCGGTAGGAACACGCGATTCAGAGAGCGCTCCTCATCTGTACCACGGCTATGCGCTTGCGATCTTTCTCGTGTCGCAGCGCCTCGGTCCATACTTCCTCGCCACACAGCATCACTGCTTCAGCGGCGCACATCAGTAGTCGCCTCATGCACGGTCGTGGACCGTTGACGTTTGCCATGAGTGTGCCAAGCGAGGCTACTACTTTTCCGCCTTATTGGCTCCCCTAATTATATGCCCTACGAAATTGAGGTAGCTTTCAAGCATTACGCCTAGATATTTTACCACTGACTTGGTCTGGACCGTCGGGTCTTCTACCGTGAAGGTGCGCAAGGTGTTGTTACGCTTCTTCGTAAGTAGCATGATCTCAGTCTTCTAGGCTACTAGACACAGCCCGTGGTCTTCTATCTGCGGGATGACTCTTCGCATGACCTGGTTGAGCAGCAGCTATGCGTCCTCCATTTCTATTGCGTTTATGAAAACTGCAATGACATCTGCGAACCCCACCATGACAGATCCCTCAGGGACTGCCATACGTAAGATACCGTCATTGAAAATATTCCAAACATCCGGTCCCAGAATGGAGCCCTTGGCTGCCCCCGATGTCAATCCCAATCTTTTCGGAACATCGCCTCTATTGAATTCTAGGAAGCGTTCAGGTAGTCCCCGAGTATTCGGAGTAGATTCTCCGGGAGTAGGTACTACTGCAATTACGTTCGAGCGCTTCACTTGCCAAGTCCCACCTGATGAAGTTGAAGGCATTTCGCACGTCTAAGGTAGTCAGCAGATACAAATGGCGAGAAAAATTATTTCCGCGCTCCGTCATATTAGTGGCCGTGACAACTTACTGGACTGCGTGTATAGTGGAGAGGCCAGATCGAAATCCTTATTGACGGACAGCGCGATCGCCCTCTGCCCTCACGGCAGGTGTGGCCTAAACAGTTTCTCCAGGAGCTTGTCAGTCGTGTCGAGCATATATAAAGGCCTGTATGACGAAACGACATCTGCTGGGTCCTTGCCCTTATTTAGGAGTACAAAACTCGTTTTCTTCCACGGGGCGGCAAAAATGCTCTCCCTGAGGCACATGTTATACATGTTAAGCAAGAGCTGACTCTGCGCTACAGCTTTCATTATTTCCGTTGGAAAGCCGTCCTGGAGCTTTCTTGTTCCGCATAGAAGATGCGGCCCTGAGGAGCTCTCCCACCGTAATCTGTGGCGCTTCGGGGTTGCCATTCGCAGACGGGCCAAACTCTTAATTCGGCTGTGAGAGGAATAGGGTATCAACTATGTTCTCCAACGTCCTCGCGTCCTGAGAGATTCCTTGCTTGTGTGTCCCCAGCTTGCGAGTGACGATCTGATATCCAAATTCTCACCGATTCTAGTCGATATCCATGCACAGCTCCTTCCAGCCCCGTCGTTGAATGGCTTTGAAGATCCTCTTCAGTAACATGTTGGCCGCTTTATACTCTACGCTCAAGTGAGCAGCGTCGAGTTCGCTGCTCTACGTTCGTTGTGGTGACCGGCGAAGCCTTATGTTCTTCTTGCGAAGAACTGTGATAACGTTCGTCCAACAGTATGCAGGACGCCGCTACCGGTTCGTGTTATTTCCTACTATCGCGCAAGCCTTTTGGATGAGTTGCATAGTTGCTGCAGTAATACTCCTGGATTGCGCATGTGGCGATAGACTCGCGGAAGCAATTTGAAGGGATCTCCATCCTTCATTTAAGACCGAAGACAGCCTCTCTCGATCCATTTTTGCAATGATCTACCGGGGGGTCTTACTGGAGTTGTCACGGCTGGCCTCCTATCGTGTACATCGAAGAGGATGTACTGATGGTCGCTCCCGGTATAATCCTCAATTACCCGCCAGCCTGCGACTCTTGCCACAAGTTGTTCGTTGGCTAAAGAGACGTCCAGGATCGTCTCTCTGTAGCCAGGTCTTCAACAAGGTTGAGGTCGAGCCTGTGTTGAGTACTGATAGCTGTAGTCTCGACACCACCTCCATGATTCACCTTCCTCTTGAGTCCGGTCTGAACTCCCCCCATTTGAAAGCTTTGGCGCTTAAGTCTCCAGCCATAATGAGATTACCATGCATTTCCCGTAGAGCGTTTTCCAGATCGTCCAGTTTGCTCTGGAAGTCCTCTGTCCGATTGTACGGGGTGAGATATACACTGTCATAAGTCATCAAGTTATATTTCACCCAAATGTATCCGCGTCCGTAATTCTGATCCGACAAATTTATTTGACGGGTGTCTGAGATCCAGACAGCCGCGGTGCCCAATTCGTCGGCGTACCATCCAGCTCCTATTATATTCTGGTACTGTTCGCTGATCAGAACAACATCCGCTTATTTCTCAGAGCAGATCTGGGTTAGGAGGTGGGACAGAGTTGGGTTAGGTGATGGAATAAGAGTGACAATAATTACGATATTAATAATAATAATAATAATATCGATAATAATAATAATTACGATATAAAAGATAGTATCGATGATAACGATATTAATAACGATTATTGTAATAGTAACGATAACAGTAAAAATAATAAAAATATTAATAATAATAATAATAATACTGACAATGACAAAAAATGAGGATATAAACGTATATAACGATAATAACGACATTAATAACGACAATGATAATAGTAACGAAAATAACGGTAGCAACGATAAAAATTACGATAATAATGATTATAACGATTATAACGATAATAACGATAATAATAACGATAATAAGGATAACGATAAAAACATTAATAAAGTTGATAATTACGATAATAGTAGTAGTAACAATAACAGCGACAATAATAACGATAATAATAGTAATGTAGTTAATAACTCTGGATTGAAACGATATATATTCTAGCATTACATGAGACTAGATTTTAGGATAAAAATGTGACAGAAACTAAAGAATATAAAATCTTTAAAGGTATGCATGCGATTAAAATTATGATAGGATTGCCAAACTTGGGAACAGACTTATATATCTGTAAATGAGTATTAAACTTTGTAACAGAATTCAAATCCCGCTCAGAAAGGATGTCTCGTTAGACGATGAAATGCAAAAGTATATTATACATTATTATTAATTGTCATGCACCAATAAATAAAGAAAACATGAAGAACCCAAATTAAATAGAGGAATTCTGGGACATCCTGGACGATGAAATGTCCAAAATTCCAAAGTCAAATGTAGTGATATTACTTGGAGATTTCAATGCCCAACTAGGAAGAGAGAGAATTCAAAGAACAATAGTGGGAGAATATGCTGCACACCAAAGAACAAATAGAAATGGGATGAGATTGATTACTATTTGAAAAACTTTCAATTGAAGGTAATATTGACTTTCTTCAGGAAATTGCCAAGAAGAGCTAAAACATGTATTTCTCCAAATCCATGTTTCCAAGGTGAATTTCAAATAGATCATGTAGATATATCCAAAGAAACATGACGGAAATTATGTGTGTCAAGGTAGTAAGAAGGTGAGAATTTGAATCTGATTACTATTTGTCTAAAATCAAAATCAAATTCTTATCCAACAGAAATCACAGAAGATGGGAAATAATAAATAAGTACAATACAAATAGACTCCAAATTACACAAGAAACTTTGGAAACATTTCAGGAAGAAATAAAAGTAACTCATCATGGAAAGTGGCAAGATTTATTAAAAGAAATAACGAACGCAGACCAGAAAATATGTGAACTAGTCAAGCATAGAAAAAAACCTTGGTGGAACCAAATATGTGAAAATGCATTACAGGATAGAATAAAACAATGGAAAAAGTGGAAATACTCGGGGAAGACTGAACACCATGATCTATTCAAACAACGAAAGAAAGACGCTGCTAGAATAATAAGGGGAGTTAAAAAATCTTTCGTAAAATCACATCTTATTGACATGCAAAACAACTTTTTTAAAAATAATTCATGAAATTTCAATCAGACATTTAAGAGTCAATTAAAGGGGTATCAAGCGTCTAGCATATGCTTCAAAGATGAAATTGGTAAATATGGCCTAAGCATTGCGGAATACTGTGAAATAATTGCGAAACACTTTGACCAACTTTTAAACTGCCCTAAACAAAAACATGAATTTGAATTCTCTGAAACAACTGAAAACCTGGAAGAAGATATATCACCCAAAGGTGAAGAAATTAAGGAAGCAATTAACAATCTAAAAAATATTAATGCTAGTGAAGAAGACTCTATAATAGCTAAACTTTTGAAATGGTCTCAATCAAAAGTCATTGAAGAAATGCAGTTAATCTTTGAAGATATTTGGAGAACCAAGAGGTTTCCAGAAGAGAGGAAAGTAACTCTAATTCATCCATTACATAAGAAGGGGAACAGACAGAATGAAGATAACTATAGAGACATTTCTCTTCTGCAAACTGCATACAAGGTAATCTCAAAAATATTGCTGAATAGAATATAATCAACACTTGACAAGCAACGGGGAGAGTAGCAAGCTGGATTTCGAAAGGATAGATCTTCCTCAGAACAAACTTTTAACTAACAATTCATAATTCGCCGTAGGATACTGAATTCAAAAGACATAGTAATAACTTTTATAGATTTTTAAAAGGCATTTGACTCGGTTGGTAAAGAAAACATAGATAAAATAATACGTGAATTTGGAGTTAATAATAAATTGGCCAACTTAATACGTGAAACACTAACTGACACGATATCAAAAGTAAAATTTATGGATGAGATATCTATACCTATTGAGGTAAATATAGGTGTAAGGCAAGATGATGATTAATAACCTCTTCTATTCAACTGAGTTCTAGGAAAAATTGTCAGAATTTGGAAGGTAAAACTATAAGAACAAAACGTTGCGCCAGTTAACTTGTGAAGAAAGAACTAAGGCAATGAAATTAGTTGCCTAGAATTTGCAGACGATTTTGCTATAATGTCAGACAACCTAAAAAGTGCAACAACACAAATCAATCTCTTGGAAGAAATAGCTGACAAAGCAGGTTTGATATGCTTAGTACTAAATTATAGATTAGATAAACTAGATGTACCAGAAAGGAGAATCATGAGGATAATTTTAGGTCTAGTGAAAACAACAAAAGTATGGAAATTAATATCTAATGCTGAAATATACAGGAACATAGAGGGCATAACTGAAAGGATAAGGAAAGGAGACTGCAATTTTTGGCCATATTTTCAGAATGGATGAAAACAAATTAAAAAAAGGACACTAGTGTACCTTTGGGAGAAAAAGGCAACAACAAGTCGGATTCAAGAGGTAAAGAAAGATCTAGAAAGATATAATATAAGTGAGGAAGAAACTATAGACACAGAGATTCTTAGAAAGAGGGTATTAAGAATGGAAGAATTCCAAGGTAGATTGGTGGAGACACCTGGTGAAAAGTGGTCTGAGAACAGAAAAAAGAGCACTGTGGAAAGACGAAGGAATATTGGAGGGAACGAAAAAGAAAACAGCTAAGTATGAAGATTTGAAATTGGTATGGGGTCCCCAGCAGGCCTCATCGAAAAAATAAGAATAGAAATATAATAATAATAATAACGATAATAACGACCATAATAATATTAACAATAATAACGATAAAAACAATAATAACGATAATAACGATAATAACGTTAATAACGATAATAACGATAATAACGATAATAACGTTAATAACGATAATAACGATAATAACGATAATAACGACAATAATGTTAATAACGATAATAATAATTGTTACAATAATAACATTAATAACAATAATAATAACCATAACATAAATAATAACGGTAATAACAGTAATAAAAATAATATTAAAAATAATAAGAATTACGATAATATCGATAATTACGGTAATAACGGTAATAACGATAAAACGATAATAACGATAAAACGAGAACAATTATAGTAACATTGATAATGATAATATGAAAGATAGAAGTAATAAAAAAGCTAACCACGATAATGATAATATCGATAACGATAACGTAAATATCGACAATAATATCGATTATAACGATAATAACGGTAATAATAACGATAATGATAGTAATAATAATAATAATAAAAATGAAGATAATAACAATAATTACAATAATAATAATAAAAATGATAATAACGATAATAACGATCATATCAATAATAATGATAATAATAATAATAAAGATAATAACGATAATAACGGTAATAACGTTAATAACGATTATAATGATAATAACGATAATAACGCTAATAACGATAAAAATATCATAATAATAACAATTACTATAATGAAAATAATTACTATATTAATAACGGTATTAGTAATAATAATAATAATAATAATAACAATAATAACAATATTAACGGTTATAATGATAATAACGACAATAACATTAAAGGCGATAATATTAACGATAATAACGAAAATAATCTTAATAATAACGATAATAATGAGTTGTTCGTATCGTAATTTCGTTTTTTTTAATGAAAATAAAATTCAATTTTCCTATAATGAACAAATATTTTATTAAATTATTTATTGGCCATTCTGTTCCATTACGTTTTGCCATCTTTCTGGTAGTAGAATTATTTGACGATCATAAAATTTTTGGTGTTTCCTGACAAAAAACCGAACGAGGTGATATTTGACCAACTCATTTGAAGTGAAGGTTTTACCGTTTAAAAAATTTTGCAGTGACCGTAACAAATAATAATCCGAAGATGCCAGTTCTGGATAATATGGTGCGTCTGGCATTCTAGTCCATTCAAGCTGTAAAAGCTTTTGGCGATAGATCAATCTTGTATTAGATCTCGCATTAAGTGGTTGGAACACTACACCTATTCTGTTGATTAATTCTGGCCTTTTATGTTGAAATGCATCAGCCGGTTCGTCCAGCTGATGACAGTTGACTTCCGAATTAATTGTTGTGTTATCCGGTAAAATCTCGAAAATAAGATTCCTTTAAAATCCCACCAAACAGATAGCATCATCTTTTTTTGATGGATATTTTGGAAACTTTTGGAAATGCTTTGATCCGGCACATCTTTTTTGCTCCACGATCTCTTACGTTTGACATTGCTATGTACAACCAATTTTTCGCCTCCAGTAATGATACGCTTCAAAAATGGATTCTAGAGCTCGAGGAGAACCACTCCCGTTCTGGTCTGCCGGAACGAACTAATGTCTACCCCTGCAGCGCTGATCTTGATGCGCTGGTGGATAGCACCGACTACGTCTGCGTAGATTTTACTCTTGCGTAGGTTTCAAGTTGCTTCGTTCTCTTTCTCAGCCTACCCTTCGATTTGCTCGGCTTTTTTTTCTCCTGCGGTGGGGGTTTTGTCGCCTTCTGCGAGGGTTTTTCATTATTTTTTTCTTCTTGACGACCTCCGTCCACTTAGTGGACGCTTATGAAGCTTTCTACAGGGAACTGCGGCGAGATTGTAGCTACTCTCTTTTCTGTGCTAACATCTGGTATAGAGTTGGCCCGTGGCCGTTGAAAGACATGGAAGAGGATCCTCGCTCCCTCATTGACCTATGCTCGAGGTTTATACATAAACTCGAGGTAGTCAATGATCTCCTCCAATTCCGGGAACCCTTGCTTGATCGCATTATATACGCTCGGCTGTCTAGTCACAGACGCACTCATATTGGCAAGGAAGACCCTCGCATGCCCGAGTTTCTCTCTCTCTCTCTATCTTGTATTGTCCCTTTCGAAGGCTGAGAACCTCCGTTATTGACGCTTTGAGCAGCGATGTCACTTCCAATTGATACTGGATTGTTATTAATTTCTTGTTATTGAATTTGATTTTTAATTTGATTCTCCATAGCTTGTTTGATACTCCAGAGTGCCAGGCCGCCTCTGAACGCCGTGTCTCAGGATGAGGGGGGGGTGATTACCTTCACAACTACTACCACTGTTGCGAGAGCATTTGGCTATAAAGGCGGGAATGAAGTATCCGCCATTGCCGTTCACATACTTCCTTCATCGACATCCTGAAACTCCCCTGGGTGCGATGCGTTGTCGCCGGGAGTTTCCACGATAACTGCGCTTTACGAATCATCCAGCACATCTCGTTCGGGCAGCGTCAACGTACCCGCTAGACCTCGTGGCCTTGCCGTATCCCTGGCTTGGAGCTCTTACAGGGAACTGACAGCCGTGCCATATGAGCCCTGGTTATAATTTTTTTGGGCAGATTGTACTCTGCGTAGCTCAGGTCCCCACGGCGCTATTCGTCGAGAGAAAAGAAATGCTCAAATCCTCCCCTCGGGGAAATAATAAAATTAATATTACTATTTTATTATTAAACTAAATTAGACAAGTTCCATTAGCATAACCACGAACTCGTTCGCGTTCCTCCAAATAAATCATTGAATATATAAAACCAGTTGTAGAGTGTCGCGTGATTTTATTTCCTGCAGATCGAACCGCCTCTGGCGCGATGATGTTAAGTATTTCATAAACTGCGGACGATATAATGCTAAGTACAGCCGTGAGTAGTGTAGAACACGCTAATTGCGTATGCTATGTCTGCCAATAAGGGCGACACTTGTTCGCCAGAGGTTCGAAAAATTAGCTATAGTTCATGCCACTACCACGTAGATCATGGTCAACTCCACAAGCCAACAACAAAGGGCGGCGCATTATTAGTTGCAGTAGTATGTGCAAATTGCGGAGACGACGGAGTGGCCATTGTAATCTAGAATGGATAGTGCTGCATGAGTCCTCGGTGGACAGTCGAGTATGCCGTCCAGCCATAGAATATAGGTCGCAAAAGTAACACTAATTAGAAGGCAACACAGGCAACATCCGGAATGGAGTCCTTAGCCACGACAATAAAACCGAACAAATTTTCACAAATAATTCGATAGATTTCGATCTCTATTCATGAATATTTTCGTAATTAATATTGATAAAAATGATAATAAAGATAATAACAATAATAATATTAACAATAATGACGACAAAAGCGATAATAACAATAATAACGATATTAATAATGGCATCGATTATAGCGAAAATAATAAAGATAATAATAATAAGGATAATAATAAGAGTAATGACAGTAATAAAGACAATAACGGTAATAATAAAAACAACGATAATAAGGAAAATAATAATAATAACGATAATAATGATCATAACGAAAATGACGTTAATAACGAAAATAATAACGATAATAATAATAACAATATTATTAATTGTAATAGACATAATAACGAATATACAGAAAATAACGATAATAGGAGAAATAAATATAATAGTAACCATAATAACACTAATAACTATAATAATAATAATAATATATAATAATAATTATAATAACAACGATAATAAGGATAATAATAATAATAACCATAATAACGGTAGTAACGATTATAACGAAAATTACAATAATAACGATAATGATGATAATAATGTTTGTAATAATAAAAATAAAAACAATAATAATAGTAATAATAATTATAATAAAAATATAAACGATAATAACGACAATAACGTTACTACGGATAATAAGAAGGATAATACCGATAATAACAGTAATAACGAAAATATCGATAATAATGAACATAACGATAATAACAGCCATAACGATAATGAAAACGATAAAAATAATAATAACGGAACTAATAATAATATTATAATAATAATAATCATGATAATAAAAATAATAACGATAATAACGAAACTTACGATAGTAATAAATATAATAATAATTATAATAACTATTATAATATTAAATATAATGAGGAAAAAATAATAATAACAAAACTAACTATGGAAACAATAAAAAGGATTATAAAGAAAATAACAATAAGGACGACAATAACTAACGATAATAATACGTATAATAGTAAGGATAATAACGAATATAATAGCGATAATAAAGATAATAAAGTTTATAATAATAATTATAATAATAATAAAAATTATACCGATAATAACGATAATAAGGGTAATATTGATAACAACGATAATAACGACAATAACGATAATAATATTAATATAATGACAATAATAATAACGACTATAATAGAAATGTAAATAATAATAAAGATAATAGCAATAATAAAAACAATGACAACAATAACGTTAATAACGATAATAACAATAATAAGAATAATAAAGATGATGATTAATATAAAGATAATAACGATAATAACTATAATAACGATTATAACGACAATAACGAATATAATGACAATAACGTTAGTAGTGGCGACAACAACAACAATAACGAAAATAACGGAAATAACAATAATAACGATAATATTAATAATAACGAAAATATCGTTGGAAATAAAGATAATAATACTAATAATAAAGACAATAACGATAATAATAATAGTAATAATAATAACATTAATAACTATAATAACAATTATTAGGATAATAAATTTGATAACGATCATATCGATAAAAAAGTTAATAACGGTAATAAAAATTAGAATAATAATAATTATAATAATAATAATAATAATAACGATATTGAAGATAGCAAAGTTAATAACGATAATAATGTTAATAACTACAATAATAATAGTAACGATAATAACAGCAATACTAACGATAATAGTAATAATATCTAAATAACTACAAGCGATCATAACGATAATGATGGCAATAACATTAATAACGATCTTAATAAGGATAATAATAATAAGAACGATAAAAATGATAATAATAATAATAAAGATAATACCGATAATAACGATAATAACGATGATAATGATAATAACGATCATGAATACAATAACGTTAACAACGATATTAATATCGACAATATCAAAAGAACGATAATAATGATAATAATTTTAATGAAGGTAATTACGATAATAACTATAATAACGATAATTACGTTATTAACAATAATAACGATATTTATAATTACAATAAAAACGATAATAACGATAATAACGAAAATAACGATAATAACAATATTTATAATGGAATAATAACGATAAAAACGATAATAACGATAATAATAATTACATTAATAAGGATAATAGCAATTATTATACAAATAATAATATCAAAAATAACGATAATAACGATAAAATAGTTAATAATAATAACAAAAATAACAATAATATCGATAATAACGTTAATTACGATATTAACGTTAATAATTATCTCTACAATAATGATAATAACGATAATAATAATAATAATATCTCTAATAACGATATTACCGTTAATAATAATAATAATAACGATAATTACGATAACATCGATAACAGCAATAACAATAAGGACTATAATAACGAAAATAAGGATAATAATATTAAGTATAATAACGGTTATAGCGTTAAAAATTATAATAACAAAAAAAATAATAACGATAATAAGGATAATAACGATAATAATAATCCTAATAATAACAATACCTACAACAATAACGGTAATAACGATAATAACAATCGTAATAACTATAATAACAATAATAGCGATCATAACGGTAATAACATTAATACAGATAATAATAATAACACTAATAGCGATAATAACGAAAATGGCGATAGTAACGATAATAATAATATCGATAATAACGGCAATAGCGATAATAATAATAATAATAATAACGATAATAACGATAATATCGATAATAGTAATAATAATAATAGAATAATATCGATTTTAACGATTATAACGATAATAATAATAACAATAGTAAAGATAATAAAGTAAATAACGATTATAAAAATAAAAACAATAGAATAATGACGATAATAAGGATTATAACGATAATAAAGATAATAATGATAACAATAATAACGATAATAACGATAATAACGATCAGAACGATAAAAATAATAACAATAATATCGATAATAACGATAATATAAATAACAATAGTAACGATAACAACGATTATAACGATAAAAATAATAACGATAATAACATAAATAACGAGAATAATAGTAACAATAATAACAATAATAATGGAAATAGCAATAATAACGATAAGTATGATAACATTAATAACAAAAATAACGGTATAAACGATTTTAACGGTAATAATAATAAGACTAAAAACGATAATATCAATAATTATAAAAATAATAATATCGATAACAACGATAATAATAATAACAATAATAACGATAATGACGATAATAACGTGAATATTAACAATAGTAATAAAGTTGATAACGATAATAACGATAATAAAAATAATATAGATATTAATAATAATAATATCTACAATAATAAAAATAATAACGTTAATAACAAAAATAAAAATATCAACGATAATCACGACAATGACGATAAATCCATAACAATAATAATAACAATAAGAACGATTATAATGATTATAAGGATATTAAAAATAATTCTAATAATAACGATAGAAACGATAACAACGATAACATCAATAACAATAATGACGATGATAAAGACAATAACGATTATAATAAGAAGAATAATAACGGTTATAACGTTAATAATAATAATAAAAATAACAACATTAGTTACGATATTAAGTGTAATAACTATAATAACATTATTAATATTAACATAACTACTATGATAACGATAATAACGATAAAAGCGATAATAATAATCGCAATAATAAAAATAATAACAATAATAGCGATATAAATGTAATTAACGATTATTTCGGTAATAATAATAACACTAATAACGATAATAACGAGAATAATAATAATAATAATAATGACAATAAAGATAATAAAGATTATAACAATATTAATGATAATGATCTACAATAATGATTATAATAACGATAATAATAATAACAATATAAAAATAATAACGATAATTACGATACATACGATAACATCATTAAAAATAATAACGATAATAACGACAATAAGCATACTAATAATAAGAATAATAACGGTTGTAACGTTAATAATAATAATAATAACAACAATATTAACGATAATAACAAGATACAACGATAATAACGATAATGACGATAACAATTATAAATATAATAACGAAAATAACGATAATAATTATAACAAAAATGACAATAATAATGGTAATAATAATAATAGCGATAAAAATACTAACAATAATAACAAAAATTACGGTAATAATGATTTTAACGATAATAATAATAACAATAATAACGATCATGTCAATAATAGGGATTATAATATTAACAATAATATCGATAATAAAAATAATTATAAAAATTAAGAATAACGATAACAACGATAATAATAATAACAATAATAACAATAATAACGAAAATATAAATAACAATAATAACGTTAATAACGCTAATAACAATGTTAATAATTATAATAATAACGATAATAACTATACTATTGTTAATAACGGTAATAATAATAATAATAATAATAATAATAATAACGAAAATAATAATAATAACGATAACAATATTAACAATAATAACAATCAAACCGATAATAAACAGAATAATAATATCTATAATAAAGGTAATAACGATAATAATAAAAATATTATTAACGATAATAACGATAATAATGATAAGAATTATAATAATAATAAATTGTAAACGATAATAACAATATCAATAATAAAGATAATAACGATAATAACAATAAAAACAATAATAACATTATTAATAACATTAATAACGTTAATAACGATAACAACAATATTAATAATTGCAATAATAATGATAATAACGATAATAGTGATAATTATAATAATAATAATAAAGATAATAACGATAATAGCGAACACAATAATAATAATAATAAAATAATAGGGATAAAACGATTATAACAATAATAATAATAACAATAATAACGATAATAGCGATAATAACGATAATAAATATAATAATCATAACAAAAACCACAATAATAACGATAATAGCGATAATAACGATAATAACTATAATAATCATAGCAAAAACCACAATAATAACGAAAATGACGATAACGATGGTAATAACGATTATAACGCTAATAATAATCATAACAATAATATCGATAATAAAGATAATAACGATAAAAGCGTGAATAATAATAACGATAACAACGATAATAACAATACTAATAAATACAATAATAAAAATGATAACGGTAATAAAGATAATAACGATAATAATAATAAAAATAATCACCATAATAACGATAATAACAGTAATAACGATAATAATAATAATAACAATAAAAGCGATAATAACAGTCTTAAATATATTAAAAATATTACCGAAAATAACGATACTAAGGATTATTATAATACTATCCATAATTAGGATAAAAACGATAATGTCTATAATCACAATACTAATGGTAATAACGACAATAATAATAATAATAATAATAATAACAACAATAACGATAATAAGAATAATAATAATAATAACAAAATGAAAGATAATAACGATACTAATCATAATAACGATGAAAATTACAACATATATAACGACAATAACAATAATAATGGTAATAATTATAATAACAATAATAAAGATAATGACTGTAATAATAATTCTACTAATAAAAAAAAAAATAATAATAATAATAATGTAAATAGTAACGATAATTACGAAAATGATAAAACTAACATAATTAGCGAAAGTAACATTAATAACGATAATAACGATAATAACGGTAATAATAATAACAATAATAAAGACTATAACGATATTATCAATAACGAAATCAACGATAATAATAATCAAAATAATAACAATAATAACTGTAATAACGATAATATTATTAAAGTAATAAAAATAATTACTATAATGACGGTAATAATAATAACGATAATATAAATAATAACGATAATATCGAAAATTATAAAAATAAAATAGCGCTTATAACATTAATAATAATAACCATAATAACGATAATAAAGATAATAATATCATTGATAATAATAACATTAACAATAATAATAATAATAATAAAGATAATAACGATAATGACGAAAACACCAATAACAATAGTGACGAAATTAACGACCATAACAAAAATAATAATAACAATAATAACGATAATGACGTTAATAAAGATAATAGCAATATTAGCGATGTTAATAAAATCTATAATAGCGATAATAAAAATAATTATAAAAATAATAATTACAATAATAACGATAATAACGTTAATAGCAATTACAATAATTAAATTAATAATGATAATAACGATAATAACGATAATAAAAATATTAATAATAATAATTATTTAAATTATAATAATAATAATAACAATCATAACGATACTAACGATAACAACGATAATAAGATTAATAATAATAAAATCATAACGATTATAATGCTTATAGAGTTAATATTAATAACAATAATATCGATAATAACGATGATAAAGACAATAACGATAATAATAATAACAATAATAACTACGATAACGATAATAACCATAATAATAATAACAATAATGTAGATCATAACGAAAATAATGATAATAGTAATAACACTAATAACGATAATAACGATAATATCTATAATAACGATAACAATAATAATGATGATAACGATAACAACTATAATCATAATAACAACAATAACCATCATAACCATAATAACGATAATAATGATAATAACAGTAACAATTATCGTCATTATTGTTATTGATGTTATCGTTCCTATCGTAATTATCGTTATAATTATTATTATTATTGTTATTATTACAATCGTTATAATCGTTATTATCGTGTTTGTTGTTATAATTATTATTAACGTTATTATCGTTATTACCGTTATTACAGTTATTACATTTATTTCCGTGTTTATCGCTTTTTCGTTATTATTATTGTTCTTATCTTTATTATCAATATTATCGTTATTAATATAATTTTCGGTATTATTTTTACTATTATTATTGTTATTATCATTATTATTATTAACGATATCATCTTTATCACCGTTATAATTGTTATTATTAGTATCGTTATTATCTTTATAACCGTTATTATTGTTATTATTGTTATTACAATTATCGTGATTATCGTTATTATCGTAATCGACGTTCGTAATGTTATTATTATCATCGTTATTATCGGTTTTATGGTTATTATTATTATCGTTATTATCGTTTATATCTTTTATATCGTCAATAAGGATAATAATAAAAATAATAAATATAATAACTATAATATTGATAATAATAATAACAATAATAACAATAATAACGATAATATTAATAACAATAATAAATATAATTACGATAAAAACGATAATAATGGTATTAACAATAATGATAAAAACGATAATATCGGAAATAATAACAATAGTAATAAAATAACACCGATTATAACGATAATAATAATATCACAAATAATAATAATTGCGATAATAACTATAATGACGTTATCAATAATAACAATAATAACGATAACAACGATAAAAACGATAGTACCAATAATAACGTTAATAACAATAATAAGAATAATAAGGATAATAACAATAATAGCGATAATAACGGTTATAACGACAATAATAATAATAACAATAATAACGATAATAACGACATTAATAATAATAATAATAATAATAATATTAATAATAATAATATTATAACGTAATAACGATAATAACGATAATTATAATAACAATAAAAACTATAAAAACGAAAATAACTGTAGTATCGATAACAACTATAATCATAATAACAACAATAACCATAAAATGGATAATAACGATATTAATAATAACATTTATAAAGATTATATCGATAATAACGATGATAATAATGACATTGACAAAGATAATAACGATAATAACGATAATAACAACAAGTTTAATAAAAGAGTAACTATAAAAACTACAGTAACGATAATAATAATTACACTAATAAAGACAATAACGTTTATAACGATAATAACGAAATTAATAATAACAATACTAAAGATAATATCGATAATAATATAAATAATAATAACAATAATATAGATAATATCGATAATAATAATAATAACAATAATAACGATAATATCGATAATATAGATAATAATAGTAATAAAAATAAACACGATAATAACGGTAATGATTATAATAATAATAACAATAATAACGATAATAACGATAATAAAAATAATAGCGATAATAATAATAAGAACGATAAAAACGATAATAATGATACTAACGGTAATAATAATAATAACAACAATAATAACAATAATATCGATAATAATAATATTAATAATAAAATAATAACGATGGTATCTATTATAACGATAATAATAATGACAATAATAACGATAATAACGAAAATAAAAATAATAACAATAAAAATTATAACAATAATAACGATAATGACGAAATTAATAATAACAATAACAAAGATATTAGAAACAAAAATAATAACGATAATAACGATAGTAATGATAATATCGATAATAATAGTAATAGTAATAAAATAATAACTATAATAAGGATTATGAAGATAATAATAATAACAATCATAACGATAATAACGATAGTAACGAAGAAAGCAGTAATAACGATAATATAACACTAATAATAATAACTATAATAGTAATAATAATAATAATAAATATAAAGATAATATTGATTATGACGATATTAATAGTAATAACAATAATAACGATAATAAAAATAATTAAATTAATATGGAGAATAGATATATTAACGAAAATAACGATTATAATAAGTACATTAATTACGATAATAACGATAATAACGATAATAATAATATTAGTAACGTTAATAATGGTAATAACGATAATAACGATATTAATAAAAATAATATCTACAATAATTACGTTAATAACGTTCATAATACAAATAATTATAATAACGATAATAACGGTAATAACGATAATAATATTAACGATATTATCGAAAATAAAGATAACATCAATAACAATAATAACGACAATAAAGATAATAATAATTACAATAATAACAATAATAACGATAATAGCGATAACAATAATAACGATAATAACGAGAAAAACGTTAATAATAATAACAATAATTACGGTAATAACGTTAATAAGGATAATAATAATAGCTACATTATCGATAATAACGATAATATCGATAATAAAAATAATAATAATAGAATTTTACCGATAATAACGATAATAAAAATAATTATAAAAATAATAATAACAATAATAACGATAAAAACGATACTAACAATAATATTTAGTTTAACAATAATACGATAATATCGATAATAATAATAATAATAATAACGATACATGACGATAATAATGACAATAACGATATTAATAATAATAATAACTGTAATAATAACGATAAGAACGTCAATAATAGATATAACATTATTAACGATATTGACGATAATAACGATGAAACGATAATAACAATAATAACAATAATAACGATAATAACAATATTAACGATAATTACGATAATAAAGATAACATCAACTACAATAATAACGATAAGAACGAAAATAAAAATAATAATAATAATAATTATAACGATAATAATAATAACATTAATAATGATATTAATAACGATATTAATAATAACGATAATAATAATAACATCAATAACAATTAATGCAATATTAACTATAATAACGATAATAAGGAAATTAACGATAATAATAATTATTATAATAAAAATAATAACGATATTAACGATATTAATAATTTCAAGAATAGCGATAATAACGATAATTACGAAATCAAAAATAATATTAATAACGAGAATGACGATAATAACGATGATAATAATTACATTAAAAACGAGAATAACTATAATAACGATAATAACTTGAATAACGATATTAACGATAATAATAACAACAATAATTGCGATTTTATCAATAATTATAAAAATAACATTAATAATAACAACGATAATTATGATATTGACGATAATTCTAGTAGTAAAAATAATATCATATAATAACGATAATAAGGATAATAATAATAATTATAATATCAATAATAACGATAATAACGATAATAACAATTATATGGATAATAATAATAATAACGAAATTAAACATAATAACGACAATATCGATAATAACGATGATAATAATAACATTAATAACGATAACAGTAATAATAATAATAACAAAATAACGATAACTACGAAAATAATAATAATAACATAATTAGCGATAGTAACAATAATAACGATAATAATGATATTAATAATAATAATAATTATGGTAATAACGATTATAAGGAAGATAATAATAACATTAATAACTATTGTAACGATATTTTCGATAAAAATAATAATAATAATAACAAAAATAACGATAATAACGTTAATGTGGATAATAATAAGAAAGATAACATTGATAATAGTAATAAGAATAATATCGATAATATCGATAGTAACGATAATATTACTACAGTATAACGATAATGACGATAATTTCGATAATAATAACAATAATAACGATAATAACGAATATACCGATAATAATAATACCAATAATAACAATAGTAACATTAATAAAAATACCCATAATTACGATAATATCGATAATCATGAAAATAACGAACATAAAAATATTAATTATTGCAATAATTACGATTATAATGATAATAACGATAATAACGATAATATATCTAATAAAAATAATAATAATAATAATAATAATAATAATAATAATAATAATAATAAGAACAATAATAAAGAGGATAATAATTACATTAATAACGAGATTAACGGTAATAACGGTAATAACGATAACAACGATAATAATAATAATAACTATAAAGAAGTAAATAACGATAATAACGATAAAAGTAATACTAATAGCAACCATAATTTCGATAATAAAGATAATAATATCATTAAGAATATTAACAGTAAAAATAATAATATTAATAATAACGATAATTGCGATAAAAGCGATAACACCAATAACAATAATGACGATATTAACGACAATAACAATAATAGTGTTAACAATAATAACTATAATAACGTTAATAAACATAATAATAATATTAATCATAAGGGTAATAATAATAATAATGATAATAACAATAATAATAATAACGGTGATACCGATAATAACGATAATAATAATAACAATAATAATGATGATGACTATAATAATGATAATATTGATAATAATAATAACTATAATGAAATAATAACGATAATAACTATTATAACGATAATAATAATAACAATAATAAAGATATTAACGAAAATAACGATAATAATAATAACAATAATAACAATAATATCGGTAATAACGATAATAACGATAATAACGATAATAATAACAACTACAATATCGATAATGACAATACTAATAAAAATAATTATAGCGATAACAATGTTAATAATAATAACAATAATGACGGTAATAACAATAATTATAAAAATAATTATTACATTAACAACGATAATAATAATAACAATAATAACGACAAAAACGATAATAACCATAAAAATAATAATAATAATAACGATAATAGCTATAAATATAAAAATAATAAAAACAATAATAGCGCTAATAACGATAACAATAATAAGCCTAATAACAAAAATAACAATAATAATAATAACAATAAAAACAATAATAAAGGTAAAAATAATAATAAAAATGGAATTACATCGATAATGACAATTATAACGGTAATGATAAAAACAATAATAACGATAATAACGATAATAAAGATAATAATAATAATAAAATTAATAAACATAATATCAATAATTAAAGAAATATTAATAACAATAATAACAATAATTGCAATAAATATAAGAATAATAATAAGAATAATAATGCTAATGGTGATAATAATAATAACAATAATAATGATAATTACGAATATAGCGATAATTATAATAATACTAATAATTACGATAATAACGATAAGAACGATAATAATAGTAATTACTGTAATAACGAAAATAACGATATTAACGATAATAATAATAATAATAACAACAATAATAACTGTAATAAGGATAAAAAGAATAACAATAATAACCATAAGAGCAATAAATATAAAAATAATAATAACAATGATAACGCTAATAACGGTAATACAAATAATAATAATAACATTAATAACAATAGTAATGCTAACAACAATAAAAAAGATACTAAAAATAACTATTATAACATTAATACCGATAATTTTATAATAATAATAACGACAATAACGATAATAACGGCAATAATAATATCAATGATAATAGCAATAAAAGTAATAATAATAATAACAATAACTACGATAATAACAATAAAAACAATTATAATAATAATAACAATAATTAATAAAATAACGATATTTGCGATATTAACTTTAATAATAATAACAATAATATCGATAATATGGTTAAAAACGATAATGAAGATAACTGTAATAACGATAATAGGGTAAATAACGATAATAATAGTAACGATATTAACGATAATAATAATGACAAGAATAACGATAATAACGTAAATAACGATTATAATTATAATAATAATTGTATAATGACGAAAATAATGATAATTACGATAATAATGAAAACAATAATGACAATAATAACGATAATAACGGTCATAACGATAATAAAAATAAAAATAATATCCATAATAGCGATAATAATAATAATAATAATAATAACGAAATTAACAATAATTATAAAAGTAATAATAACGATAATACCGATAATAGCGAAAACAATAATATTAACGAAAATAACAATAATATTCATAGTAATAATAAAAATAATAACGTTAATAACGATATTAATAATTACAATAATAGCGATAATAAGGATAAAAACGATAATAAATATAACAATAATAACGATAATAACGAATATACCGATAATAATAATACCAATAATAACAATAGTAACATTAATAAAAATACCCATAATTACGATAATATCGATAATCATGAAAATAACGAACATAAAAATATTAATTATTGCAATAATTACGATTATAATGATAATAACGATAATAACGATAATATATCTAATAAAAATAATAATAATAATAATAATAATAATAATAATAATAATAATAATAAGAACAATAATAAAGAGGATAATAATTACATTAATAACGAGATTAACGGTAATAACGGTAATAACGATAACAACGATAATAATAATAATAACTATAAAGAAGTAAATAACGATAATAACGATAAAAGTAATACTAATAGCAACCATAATTTCGATAATAAAGATAATAATATCATTAAGAATATTAACAGTAAAAATAATAATATTAATAATAACGATAATTGCGATAAAAGCGATAACACCAATAACAATAATGACGATATTAACGACAATAACAATAATAGTGTTAACAATAATAACTATAATAACGTTAATAAACATAATAATAATATTAATCATAAGGGTAATAATAATAATAATGATAATAACAATAATAATAATAACGGTGATACCGATAATAACGATAATAATAATAACAATAATAATGATGATGACTATAATAATGATAATATTGATAATAATAATAACTATAATGAAATAATAACGATAATAACTATTATAACGATAATAATAATAACAATAATAAAGATATTAACGAAAATAACGATAATAATAATAACAATAATAACAATAATATCGGTAATAACAATAATAACGATAATAACGATAATAATAACAACTACAATATCGATAATGACAATACTAATAAAAATAATTATAGCGATAACAATGTTAATAATAATAACAATAATGACGGTAATAACAATAATTATAAAAATAATTATTACATTAACAACGATAATAATAATAACAATTATAACGATAATAACGGTAATAGCGATAATAATAATAACACTAATAAGGATATTATTTATAATTATAAATATAATAATACCAATAATAACGATAATAATAATTATAACGATAATAGCGATAATAATAATGAGAATAATAACGATAATAACGTTAAAAATAATAACAATATCAACGATAATATAAACACAGAAATAACAATAATAACGATAATAACAATAATTATAAAAATAATAATAACGATAATAAAGATAATAATATTGATAAATATAATAACGAGAATAACGATATTAACGATAATAATAATACCAATAATAACAATAATAGCAATATATATAGAAATAATAATAATAATAATAACGCTAATAACGATAACAATAATAAGGATAATAACGAAATTAACGATAATAACGATAATAACAATAACAGTAATAACGAAAATAACAATAATAAGTATAATAACAACAATAATAAAAACAATAACAACGATAATAACGATAATAAATATAATAATAATAACAATAATATCGAAACTAACGATAAAACGATGACAATAATTACATTAATAAGGAGAATAAGGATAATAATGATTAATGGATAATAACAATAATAACGAAAACATTAATAACGACAATAACGATAATTACGATAAAACTAAAAATAATAATAAAGATAATAACGACTATAATGTTAATTACGATAATAAAAATAGTAATAATAACTATAATAACAATATTAACGATAATATTAATAACAATAATAACGATAATAACGATATTAGCGATATTAATAATAACGATATTTATGGTAATAATAATGACATTAATAACGATAATAATGATAATAACGATGAGAGTAATTACATTAATAACCAGAATAACGATAATAGCGATAGAAACGATAATAACGATTATAACGAAACAATAATAATAATAATAACGATATTAAGGATAAAAATAAAAACAAAAATAAAGATAATAACGACAATAACTATAATTTTGATTTTAATAATAAAAATTACAGATACTAACGTTAATGACGATACCTGTAATATCGATATTAACGAAAAAAACAATAATTTTTATTACATTAATAACATTAATAATGAAAATAACGATAAGAATAATATTAACATTAACTATAATAACGATAATAACTATAATAACGAAAATAATAATAACACCAATAACGATAATAACGATAATAATAATAACAATAATAACGATAGCAACGAAAAGAACGATAATAACGATATTAGCGATGATAATAATAACATTAATAACAATTCTGAAGATAATAACGTCAATAACGGTAATAATAACAATAATAATAACGATTATAACGGTTATAATGATAATTACGATATTAATAATAATAATAGTAACGAGAATAACGTCAATAATATAATAATAACAATAATAATGACAAAAACGATAATATCGATAAACATGATAATAACGATAACAATAATAACAATATTAATGACAATAAATGTACCTATAATAACAGCAATTAAATGATAATGTCGATAATAATAATAATAATAACAATAAAGGCGATAATAACGATAAAAACGATCATAGTATTAAAAACAATAATAATAAATATAACGATAATATTAATAACAATAATAACAATGATAACTATAATAACTATAATAACGAAAAAACGATGATTGCAATAACAATAACAATATTAACGACAAGAAAGGTAACAATAATAATAACAATTAAACGATAATATCGATAATAATAATAATAATAACAATAATAGCCGTAATAACTATAAAAAGGATAATAGTAATAATCACAATAATAACGATAATAACGATAACCATAATAACAATAATAACGATAATAACGATACAGATGTAACTAATAATAACGATGACAACGATAATAATAATAATAATAATAACGATAATTACGATAATAACGATATTAATAAAACTTTAATGACGATAATAACGATAATGATAATAATAATAACCATAATAAAGATAAGAACGATAATAATAATTCTAATAATCATATAATAATCATAATAACGATTATAACAGTAATATAATTAACAATAATAACGAAGTTGACGATAATAGTGATAATAACGATAACTATAATATCGATAATAACAAATAAACAATAATATTAATAACATTAATAATAATAATAATGGTAATAACGATAAAAATGAAAATAATATTAACAATAATAACGGTAATGACGATAATAATAATAACAATAATATCAATAATGACGGTAATAACGATAATAACGATAATAATAATAACTACAATATCGATAATAAAGATAATAATAATAGTATTAATCCCATAATAACGATAGTATCAATAATAATAATAATAATAATAGAATAATAACGATAACTATTTTAACGATAATAATAATATCAATAATAACGATAATAACGATAATATCGGTAATAATAATAATAATAAAATGATAAGGATAATAACGATAATAACGATATTAACATAATAAGGATAATTACGATAATATTAATAATAATGATAGAAACGGTAAAAGTAATAATAATATTAACACTAATAATAACGATAATAACGATAATATCGTTAATAACGGTAATAATGTTATTAATAATTTCAATAATAATGATGATATCGATATTAAATATGATAATAATTGCATTAATATCGTGAATGATGATAATAAAGATAATAACGTAAATAACGATAATAACGATAACAATAATAACGATGATAACGAAAATAATGATAACAATAATAATGACATTAAAATAATAATGATAAGAACTACAATAAAGATAATAACAATAACAGAAATAAATATTATAACGATAATAACTATATAGACGATTTCAATAACAATAATAATAACGACAATAACAATAATAACGGTAATAACGATATAAATATGATAATAATAACATCAATAACGATAATAACGGTGATAACGATAAGAGTAATTTCACTAATAACGAGAATAACTGTAATAACGATAATAACGATAATTGTAATTATAATAATAGCAATAATTACCATAATAATAATAACAACAATATCGATAATAACGATTATAACGATTAAACCGTTAATAATAAATACCATAATAACGATTATAATGAAAATTACGATAATAATAATAATAACAATATCAACGGTAATAACGATAATAACGATAATAATAACAATAATAGTAAAATAATAATGTTAATAATGGTAATAAAGATAACAACGATGATGACGATAATAACAATAATTACGATAACAATATAAACGATAATAACAATATTAACGATAACAATAATTACGATATAAACGATAATAACGATAATAGTCTTGACAATAATAAAGGTAAGAACGATAATAACTATAATAAGTGTAATAATTATAATAACAATAATAACAATAACAATAATAACAATAATAATCATAATAACGATAGTAACGATAATAACGGTTATAACGATAATAATAATAGTAATAATAACGATATCAATTATAACAATCATAACGAAAAGTACTATAATAACGATCACAGCATTAAGAATAATAATGATAAAAACTATAATAATAATATTAATAATAATAATACGATAATAACGGTAATAAATATAAAAATAATAATAACGATAATAACGATAATAACAAAAAAAAGATAATAATAACAATAAAGGTAAAAACGATAAAAATAATAGTAATAATAAGATTAATAACAGAAATAGCGAAAATAACGATTATAACGATAATAATAATATTAATAATAATAATAACGATAATAAAGGTAATAACGGTTATAATTATAAAAACAATAATACAGATAATAACGATAATGAAAAAAATTACAATTTACAAAAAAACATTAATAACAATAACGATCATTTCAGTTACTTTAATAGAAAAAATAATAACTATTATAACGATAATAACGATATTAATAATAATAATAATAACAATAATGACTAACAAAACGAAAATAAAGATATAAATGGAACAACATTATTAACGATATTAACGATAATAAACATAAAAACGATGATAATAATAATAACTATAATAACGAAAGTAACGATAATAGTAATAATAACAATAATAACGGTAATAATAATAAAACGTTAAGAATAACAATAACAATAATTACGATAAAGTCGATCATAATTGTTATAATAATAATAACAATATTAACGATAATAACGATAATGACGATAATAATAATATAATTAACAAGAATAATGATATTAAAGACAATAACAATAAAAACGTTAATAATAATAATAACGATAATTACTAAAATAAAGATAATATTAATAATAACAATAATAACAATAATAATGATAATAACGATAAGAACAATAAAAATAATAATAATGACAATAACGATAATAACGATCATAATGGTTATAATAATAATAATAACGATAAAAACGATAATAATAACAAGAATAATAACGATTGTAGAGATAATAACTATAATAATAATAATAATAATAATAATAATAATAATAATAATAATAATAAAAATAATAATAATAACAATAATAACGATAATAATGATATTAACGATAATAACAACAATAAAAGCAATAATAAATATAAAAGTGATATTAACCATCATAATAGTAATAATTATAACAATAATAACGATAAAAACGATAATAATAATTACAAAAATAACGATATTAACGATTATAACGATAATATCAATAAAAACGATAATAAAAATAATAACGAAGATAACATTAATAACGACAATAATAACAATAATAACGATAATAACGGTATTAAATATAATAGCAGTAATAACGATAATAACAATAATATTAACAAAAACGGTAATTATAATAATAACAATAATATCGATAATAATGATAATAACGGTAATAACAACAACAGAAATAACATCATTAATAATAACGTTATTATTAATAATAACGATCATAACGATTATAATAATAATAAAAATAATTAAAATAATAACGAAAATAACGATAATTATAATAACAATAATAACGATAATAGTGATAATAAAGTTAATAATATTAACAATAATAACAGAAATAACGATAATAACGATAATAACGATAATAACGACAATTACGATAATAATAAAACAATAATAACCATAATAACGATAATAATATTAATAACAATATTTACGATAATAATGATAATAACGGTAATAGCAACAATAAAAATAACAATAACAATATTCACGATAATAACGATCATTATGGTTATCATAATAATATCAATAATAAGGATAATAACGATAATAACAATAACAATAATAATAATAATAATAATAATAATAATAACGGTATTAACGATAATAACCATAATTATAAGAACTACAATAACGATAATAAAGATAATAACGATAAAAAAGATAATAAGATAATAATAATAATAACAATAATGACGATAAGAATGATTATAAAGATAATAAAAATAATAAGAGTAATAATAAGAATCATAATGTTTATAATAATAATAACAAAAATAACGATAAAAACGATAATAACGATAACAACGTTAATAACAATGAAAGAGTTAATGTGAATTATAACGAAAAAAACAAATAACGATAATAATAATAATAACTATATTAACGATAATAACGATAATAACGATAATAATAAGAAAAATAATTACAATAACAATTATATCGACAATAATAATAGTAATAATAAAATAACAACGATAATGTCTATTATAACAATATTGATAATGAAAATAATAACGTTAATTACGATAATACCGATAACAATAATAACAATAAATACGAAATTAAAGATAATGGCGAAAATAATAATAACGTTAATGACGATAGTAACGATACTATAGATAATAATTATTATAATAAATTAAAAACAGTTATAAAATTTATAACCATAATAATAATAGTAATAATAATAATAAATTAATACCAATTAAAACGTTTATAACGATAATAATAATAATTATAATAAAGATAATTAAGATAATAACGATAATAACGATAATAATAATAACAATAAAAACGATAAAAACGATAATAACTGTAACA